>NC_072733.1:74862450-75112198 GCF_026930045.1 Uloborus diversus
GGTGTTTCACATCATTATTTATAGTGAAGCATGTTAGTCAAGATTTAATTTACTACACAAGCCTTAAATTTTAGTCTTAAAACTTTTTTGATGAGAAGTAAACAAATCTTCAGAAATTTCAACTTCATTCGTTCAAGGAGAAGCAGCGTTTCAAACCAATAGGATCGTTCGCAAGGCAGAAAATTTTCTTAAAACATCTCTGACTGTACAACGACCCAAATAGTTTGAAACAAAATAAAAATGCATGCAATTTAGCTTTCGAAACAATTGACAGCATGAAATCACGTGGGTAAATATCTCAAAGTCAAAAAATGTTTCACCTTAAATTCAGCACATATGTATATCAGCACACGCGATGTAGATTCATTAAAACGAAAAAAAGTCAAAGATATTTACAGAATTGTGAGTGAAACTATATAATTTTCTCATCGTTCAAAAGAATAGCGAGCGAAACAAAATAATCATACGTGAAATAAATATAAGAACAAAAAAAACTTAACGAAGTAACGGTGCAGTTTCACTTCATTGACTTGTAAACAAGCATGGAACAGCGGTTACAGGGTTACAAGCTCCTTTTAGTAAAATCGAGTCGTCAGAAGAAGGCATCTACTACTGTAATCACGAAGAATAAATTTGAAAAATAAACGTAATAATACAAAATGCGTGAAAATGACTTTTATCATTTCATGAACGCCGCCATTAAAAATCATAAATATCATGTGACAGATCACGTGACAGTTGGGCACCCTTTTTAAAGGAGCCAAAAGAACCGCAAGGACATCTCCAAGCCTCCGTTTTCACCCGTATGCACCTTGCTTTCGCCCCAGGGTGCCAAAGGACCTTTCAACGGCTCCTGTAGTTCTAACAGTGTAGAAATGATTTTTCGCATTTTTTTTCAGTATAAATGCAGCGCTGACCCATTCCACGCAAATTACTCCGATCGACGACAGAGCCGGAAACACCTTTACAAACAGTAAATAGAGACTTTTGTCTCTTTTTTTTTTTTTTTTGAAGGACACCGGGAAAAACCAAAATGAGGAAAAACAGGAACCTCATATCAATAACAAAAACTAATATTAAACAAAAAATTAAAAAAAAAAAAAAAAAACATGTCTCAGAGGCCGTTGGCTTCTGAAATGATACCTTATAATTTAAATAGGGAATAAAACCTTATTTAAACGGAATTTAAGAGTCTTTCATTCAAATATTTAAAAAAATTTTAGAATAGAAAAGATCCGTGTAAGATCCGTCAAAAAAGTAACGGATACAGATCTTTATTTTTCCTCGGATATCCGCGGATACGGATACGGATATCCGGAACATCACTATACAGTTTCAGTTTATTCACCGTGCTACACTGTTAGAAATTTCATCGTAAAATTACGGTGAAATAACCGGCAGCAGTGTGTCCGTCTGATTAACCGTAAAGTTTACGGTTAGGGTTGATACTTCACATTTACGGGTTCAAAACCATTTTCAACTAAAATGGTTAAAAAACCGTAAACATGTAATTTCACGGTTTCTAACCGTATACAGCTAGTACGGTGAAAAACCGTAAAAACCACAATTTACGGTTTTGTAACCATATTCAAAAAATACGGAGAAAAACCGTAAATACAACATTTTACGGGTTTGTAACCATAATCCACTAGTACGTCAAAAAAACCGTAAAGATACCACAACGTAACATTTTACGGTTTTGTTACCATATAGGACTAGTATGTTGATGGACCGTAACTATACAACTTTACGGTATTGTGACCACATATGATTAGCACGTGGAAAAACTCTTAATGAAACACTTTTTGTAACCATTTAAAATGTGCACAGGCACCTAATTACTAGTATTCACAGTAATTTAACCCATTTGGTCAGGTTTTATAGTATGTTAATTAAATGAATGGATCTCTTTAGTCTATAAATTATAAATACAGGTAAGAAATTAATTCAAGAGAGAGAGAGAGTTTCCTTTTAGAATTAAGGCTTACCATTTCAACTGTAACAGTTACGGAATATTAAAAATAAAGGCATTAATTAAAAGAATATTTTAATTGACTTCAATTTTTTAAAAATCAATAAGTAAAAACCCAATAGATACACTACACAGTACTTACATGTTGTTACACAATGTACAAGATTGATTATCAGTATTTTTTAATGTATAATTAGAGCTGTGGTTATATTCAATAAAAAGTGATTGAAATATGCTCTAAAACTATGAAAATATGCAGCAAAAATGAAAAAACAAGCAATATTTTGAAAAATGCCCAGAAAACTTATTACTTCTGAACTAAAACGATTGGATCTTTCCAATCATTCACACAAAAAATGGTAAGCAATGGTTCTTCAAGGTCGGCTTCTATCAGACATGGCGAAACAAAAATTACTTCTTAAATTTTTTTTCAAAGATAAAAAAGGACCTAAAATCAAGTAAAAAACCCAGCAATAAACATTTATGCATTCAAGTGCACTAACATTGAAAAAAAAAAAAAAAGCAAGAATCTGCAATTGCATATGCATTTGAATGTACTACTATGGGAAGGTATACCTGCAGAAATGATTTTTTGAGCTATGTGAAAAAATAATTTTTGAATTCCATACCAGCATTAGGGAAATGCTGAAATTTTACATTTTACTCAAGCTCTATTTTTCGAGTTCCAACCAAATAAGCAAGCTTGTACAAAAAAAAAAAAAAAAAAAAAAACTGAAGTACAGTAGATGACAATAATGTAAAATTTGCTGGTACTGAGTTTTACCTCCCAAATGACAATTTAATCCAAGCTCTCTATTATTGAAAATATTTTAAACACAGAAAAAATAAGAAACCTTACGTGGAGATCTTGTTTATTTTAGAATTTGAGCAATACAAAATAATTCACAAATACATATATACAACATAACAAATGTATTACAAATCGCAACATTTACAAATAATAAAAATCATCTTTTATGTCTTGGACCCAGGCATTGGATTTATTTCCACAAAGCACCTGAAACATAGATTAAAATTAGCCATGTAAAACACAAGCCTAATATTATGGTATTCTGAAACTACAAAATCAGTTTCTGTTAACATTAAATTAAATGCAACAGCAAAATCACTTTTCATCTTTTCCAATATTTACCTCAATACACAATAGAACATACTGGTTCGTTAGGAAGAACGTAGCAAATTAAATATGCTTTCTTAAGGCATAACTTACAAGTTAAAATACATCTGCAGCATTATTAAAAAATTCAGTTGCATTTAAAGCACATTAAAGCTAATCAAATAAAGTACATTCATTATATGTACAGTTTAACTCTCTTAATATGAAATCACGGCAAAAATGAACGTTTTATTCGTTAAGTTTGGTTCGCTATCTAATTACAATGAAAATTTCACGCATAATGCATAATTGCAAGTCTCGGCTAAGACGAACAAAAATTCCTGATCTCTTACTAAAAACGTTTGTGGTTGAATACTGTAGTATCCTTTTCTAGAAATTATTCATTACTTCGTTTGGTAGAAGAAGTCCCATCGTGTATCAAGAAAATATAGATTATTTTGCATAGAAAATACAGTCCGTACATTTGTTGACCCGCAGAAATTGCAATTTATACGGAGATAAAATTGTTCGTCTTCCATTGCGGATTACAACCTATTCCGTGATTTTCGATACCATCTTCCTTTTTCAATATTTTCCAAATATATTCAGAAATAAATATCTCGTTTCTTATAAATGAATGTGCTAAATGTTCAATTCGTGCAGCAATATTTTTTAAATGTAGAGCAGCATTTCTTCATGTTTTTTTCCCCCCACAGAATCACTCATTCATAGCTTTTTGATACTTCATATTAACCGAGTTCAACTGTATATACAAAAAAAAAGTTTGCTATGCAATTTTTTTCTGAGAAAAATAATAAAGCCTCAGACTTTATTTTTCACCTTGCTTGCAAAAAATAATTTTAAAAATTGGAAAATATACTAAATAGAACAAATAAAAATTAATAAAATTTCCTCTTAACTATTCATCAAAAAAAAAAATCCTATAACAGATCTTTTATTCTGCTAAAAAAACAAAGCCCTCACTTTGTGAAATTTAAATACTAACCTTACGACAAACTTTTTTGTCCTTTGTTTGAAGAGTATACAACTGTAACTGACACCATTAATTCCTCTTTTAAGTCCACAAGGATATTCTATAAAATGCCCAATAACTTCAAATGACAAAGCAAGAAAAATCTCGAATAATTTATGAAGTAATTTCATTTCAGATCCTTAACTTTGTTACCAAGACTTTTTAAGCCATTGAAAAAAGCTCTCTCTCACTCCCCCCTCCCCCCCCCCCAACCCGGACATTTTTGAAAACAACATTTAAACAGTGTTGTGTGTTTAGCGTTAAGGGAAGTTCCGCTGCTTAAGTTTAGCCTTGCTCTGAATTGAATGATAACGCAGACGATTTTTATCTGCAGACGAGTTTTATTTTGGCATGCATTTTTCATTCTGTTTTGTTTTAAGTCGCAATAAATGGTGGAACAAGGATGATGTGTGGTCAGTTGTCTTATTTTATTCATTATATCGCATAAATTTCATCGCATCGCATAAATATGAACAACCCCGCATCTACCAGCACCTTTCCGCATAAAAAATACAGTCCGCTATCGCAGCTATCGAACAAATTGGTCCGTCTTCGCAGCAGAACATTGATTATTTGCATCGCATTACAGAACTTCAAAACAGTTGTTCTCAGTAGAAAATGGCGAAAATAACTGCCTTAAACCGCCAAAAGGGCGCACTAAAAACGCAAGTAACTAAATTAGGACTATTCTTCGAGGACAAAGAATGGACATTTTCAAAAATTGAACTGGATATTAAACTTAAAGCCTTGAAAAGAATTCAAGAAAGTGCTTCAGAATTGCGTTCTCAGTATTATCAGCTAATTGAAAAAGATGAAGATTTGCCTCCAATTGAAAAGGATCTCGATGAATTAGAATCGAAAACTGAAGAATTAGAGGTAAGAATTTATACATTTCTTTCAACGCATGAAGAAAATAATTCTACCAATGAAAGTAAAAACAATGCATTAGTTAGATTACCGGAACTTTCGATTTCAAAGTTTGCAGGTAAAATTGAAGAATGGAACAATTTTAAAATGCAATTCAATAGTATAATTAATAGTAACAACCAATTATCAGATGTACACAAACTTCAATATTTGCAATCTTGCTTAGTCGGTGAAGCAAAACATTTAATGTCAGCAGAAGACACTTACGACTCATTATTTAAAGCTTTAGAAGAAAGATATGAAAACGAAAGAATTATTGTAGAAACACACGTAAATTCTATTCTTAAGTATTCTAAAATTCAGCAACAATCTACTAAAGAACTTAGACATCTAATTGACACTATTAATAAAAATATTCGTGCCCTTAAAGTCCTCAAATATGAGAGAAATCATTTAAGTGATATTTTATTGATAAATATCATCTTAGAAAAACTAGACATAGAATCTCGCAAGCAATTTGAGCTAAACGCAAGCTCCAAAGAAGTTCCGAAATTGGAAGAGCTTCTATCATTTTTAGAAAAAAGGTGTCAAGTTTTGGACAATGTATCGAGGAATGTTTATCATAAAACCTCAAAAAATGTGTCAGAACAAAAATTTAACCCAAAATCGTTAATGATAAATAGTGATAAAAATTTGTGCATTTTATGTTCATCTCCCGATCATGCAATATTTAAATGTAAGCAGTTTTTACAGCTTAATGTTCAAGAAAGATGGAACACAGTAAAGAGACATAATTTATGTACTAACTGTTTAAGCTATCAGCATCAACTTAATTCATGTAAATCCAAACATTTCTGTTTTACTTGTGGGAAAAGGCATAACAGCTTATTGCACAAAGTCAGAGAGACTACGAAACTCACGCCCCCTCTCCAGTCTTTGGATACAATTGAAAAACTGCAGTTCCCAGACAATGCCCCTGACAATGGTTCTCCCGCTGTCCAAGACGTTAGGACTTTCGCTGGCTATACTCCCTCAGCAGAGCGAAATGTGATTTTGTCAACTGCACTTGTTTCAGTTTTAGATGCTTCTGGAAATCCAGTTATTGGACGTGCTCTCCTAGATTGTGGTTCCCAAAGCAGCTTCACTACAGCTGCATTCGCTGATTTATTGAATTTAAGGAAAGAAAGGTTTCACGCGTCCGTTTCGGGCATCAATGGTAGTTCAGTGAAACTATTTTCAAAAATAAAAGCAGTAATTTCGAATGAAAATCGCACTTTTAATAGAAAATTAGATTTATTAATTCTTTCAAGAATTACTGATGTCATCCCATCCTATGTCATAAGTACAAAAAATATGACATTGCCTCCAGGCGTAATCCTAGCAGATCCGGGTTTTGGCACTCCAAATAAAATTGATTTATTAATTGGCGCAGAGTTGTTTTGGGAAATCATAAAAACTGGACAATTTCGAACCCCTTCACCGGATTTAAGATTTCAAGAGACAGTTTTTGGCTATATAGCTACTGGAACAAGCACAAGCGCATCCGAATTTAAATTTTGTGGTTTTGTTAAAGGTTTGGACTCTCTTGAACAAAGTATTCAGAAATTTTGGAACATTGAAAACGAGGAAGACGATAAACGCATCATTAGCGATGAAGCGAAATTTTGCGAAGAATATTTTACGTCAACGTATAATCGAGATAATGACGGTAGATTCATTGTTTCTATGCCTCTTAAAGAAGAACCTTCCTGCTTAGGAGATTCCAGAGCAAATGCAGAACGAAGACTTGAAAGCCTTTGGAAGCAATTGAAAAACAAACCAACAATGATGCAATTATATCAAAACTTCATGCAAGAATACGAAGATCTAAATCACATGAAAGTTATCTCAGATGAGGATATCAAAGAAAAATCTTATTATCTGCCGCATCACGGAGTATATAAACCAGAAAATCAGACAACTCCATTACGTGTCGTCTTCAACGCATCGGCCGCAACAACTTCTGGAAAATCCCTTAACGATATTTTATTGAAAGGTGACGTCCGAGAAGATATTTTTGACATAATGGTTAGATTTCGCAAACATAAATACGCATTCATAGCCGATATTAAGAAGATGTACAGGCAAATTGGAATTCATCCATCTCAGCAAAATCTCCAAAGAATTTTGTGGAAAAAGACGGCAGAAGACCCTGTTCTCACATTTAAGTTAAAGACTGTAACATACGGGACATCAAGTGCCCCTTATTTAGCTATTAGAACACTTCAACAACTTGCATATGAGGAAGCATCAAAATTTCCTCTTGCGTCTGCTGTAACTCTAAGTGATTTCTATATGGATGATGTGGTATCAGGAGCCTCAACCATTAAGGAATTTGAAGAGGTCCAAAAACAACTTTTGGAAATGTTTAAAACCAGTGGCATGTTTTTTCATAAATGGAGCTCAAATGTCAGCAATTCCATTTTTAATTCGGCTGGAGAAAATCATAGTTTTGACGAGAAATTGGAAAATGAGAAAAAAGCTTTAGGGATAAATTGGAACCCAACAGAAGACAAATTTTCCTTCAAGGTTTCCTTGAAACCCAGGATAAGTTACACCAAACGAGACGTTCTATCTGACATTGCAAAATTGTATGATCCTCTTGGCTTAATTGGCCCCATAATATGCAAGGCAAAAATCTTTATGCAAAGACTGTGGCTACTTAGACTAAAATGGGAAGACAAGTTACCAGATTCAATCGCAACCGAATGGCGTAATTTTGTGATATCCTTAAAGGAGATAGAAAATATTAAAGTGCAGCGTTACCTAGAAAATGAAGACGGTGACACATTAAAATTACACGGTTTCGCAGATGCTTCAGAAGCTGCCTACGGAGCAACTATTTATCTTCAGAGCATTTCTGAATCTCATGAAGTGTCCTCGCATCTAATATGTAGCAAATCTCGGGTAGCTCCACTGAAGAAAATGTCAATTGCCCGTTTAGAACTCTCCGCTTGTCATCTACTCGCAGAATTAACACAAAAAACCTTAAAATCTTTGAAAATGAATGTCAAGGAAGTCATCTTGTGGTCAGATTCCACCATTGCACTTGCGTGGATCAAAACTCCTTCGCATCAATTAAAGACCTACGTTGGCAACAGAGTTTCTACCATTCAACAACTTACTGAAGCCTACCAATGGAAACATGTAGCATCCGAACAGAACCCTTCAGACTTGATCTCACGCGGAGCAAGCAGCTCTCAACTCTCATCTTTGTGGTTTAAGGGTCCAGAATTTCTACTACAAGACATGTCGGAAGAGAAAATGACAGAAACCTCTACAAATTATCTAGACTCTAACACCTATGAAATTGAACTCAAAAAGAACATTTGTTTGACATTAACGAAAGACACTTCGTTTATTGAGACAGTCCTAAATATTTCTAACAGTTTTTCTAAAATTATCCGCACATTATGTTTTATTTTCAGATTTGCCAAGGGCCGAAGCAGCTCTAAGGGTCAGATAAGTATCCAAGAGTTGGAGCAGTCCACTAAATTCTTGATTAAATCTGTTCAAGAAGTGGAATTCACAGAAGAAATAGAACTGCTGAAGAAAAACGAATCAGTAGCTCGGAAAAGTAAACTTAAATTTTTAAATCCATTTCTAGATAAGGACTCAATCCTTAGAGTGGGAGGTAGGTTAAATAATTCCAACTTAAATTTTGATCATAAACATCCAATTATTTTACCTAAGAACCATAAACTCACTTCAATAATTTTTGAATATTTCCATAAAAAGTACTTACATTTGGGTCCACAATCACTGCTGCATCATGTTCGAATGCAATATTGGCCAATTAATGGTAAAAGTACTGCACGAAAGATAGTTCATGAATGCATTACGTGTTTCAAAAATAAACCTGTTACTGCACAACAAATTATGGGTAATCTTCCATCTGAAAGGACCAACCCTAATTTTACATTTAATGTTGCGGGAGTTGACTTTTGTGGTCCGTTTGAAATTAAATACAAGAACCAAAGAAAGGGAATCTATTCCAAAATTTACTTAGCTTTATTTATTTGTTTGGCTACAAAAGCTATTCACATTGAATTAGTCACAGAGCTGACTTCAGAAGCTTTCATAGCTGCTCTAAAGCGTTTTTTTGCTCGCAGAGGGAAAAGTTCAACTATTATGTCAGATAATGCCACTAATTTTAAAGGTGCAGATTCGGAGTTAAAACGATGGTTATCACTTGTTACTAAGCAAAATAGCAGTTTTTCTAATTATTTAACTTCTGAATCAGTAATTTGGAAATTTATTCCTCCCAATTCCCCAAATTTTGGAGGTTTGTGGGAAGCTGGTGTTAAGTCGGTTAAATACCATTTGAAAAGAAATTTAAACAATGTTAGACTTACAATAGAAGAATTTTTGACTATCGTTATTCAAATAGAAGGCATATTAAATTCGCGTCCTTTAACTCCCTTGCCATCAGATTCTAATGAATACGAAGTTCTCACTCCAGGCCATTTCTTAATCGGTCTTCCAATTAACACAATTCCAGAACCACAATTAATTGATACTAATGAAAACCACTTGTCAAGATGGCAAAAACTTACAAGGTACTCGCAATTGATATGGAAAAGTTGGCAAAGAGATTATCTAAATCATCTCCAAAACCGTACTAAGTGGTGTTTCAAACAAGGTAATATTCCTATTGGTACTATGGTTCTTCTTAAAGATGATAACTTACCCCCAGGTAAATGGACCTTGGGCAGAATTATACAGACTACACCTGGTTCAGATGGAAATATTAGGGTGGTCAAAGTAAAAACATCATCAAATATTTACACAAGAGGGATATCAAAGATATGTGTCCTGCCAGGACAAAAGGAGTGTTAACAATTCCTTTTGTGAAAAAACGCATCTCATATAATGTGACAATTATTGAAAATTCTTTCAATGCCGGGCGGAATGTTGTGTGTTTAGCGTTAAGGGAAGTTCCGCTGCTTAAGTTTAGCCTTGCTCTGAATTGAATGATAACGCAGACGATTTTTATCTGCAGACGAGTTTTATTTTGGCATGCATTTTTCATTCTGTTTTGTTTTAAGTCGCAATAAATGGTGGAACAAGGATGATGTGTGGTCAGTTGTCTTATTTTATTCATTATATCGCATAAATTTCATCGCATCGCATAAATATGAACAACCCCGCATCTACCAGCACCTTTCCGCATAAAAATACAGTCCGCTATCGCAGCTATCGAACAAACAGTGATCCAACTTTTTCCCAATGGTTTTAAAACTTGGATTTTGAATTTTTAAAACTGATTTTACATATTCAAATTTTTGGCATTATTTGCAACAATATATAAAAGTAACATTAATCACTATAAAAACAAAATTGCTACTTGGATAGAATGTTATTAGATTTATGTTATTAGATTTATATAATATCCTAAAGAGTTAGCCTATTCAATTGAAGAATTATTTTTAGTTTTACCTTGAATGATTTTTTTCAAATGTAAAAATAACTGTTAAACTTTTTAATGCAAAAAAAAAAAAAAAAAAAAATTGCAAACTCCTGGTTAAAGTTAAATTGGCTTTGTCACAGATATAATTCAAATTACGGATGCACCGAAGATTCAGTTTGGTCGATTGTACTTTAATATTCAGCAACGGAATACTGAAAAAATTTAATATTTGACAAATGGAGACCAAAAACATATTTTTTGAAACAATGAATGAAAATTATAGTATGCAAATTCTTATTAATAGTAGTATTATCACACTGAAAGTAAATTTAATGCAAGAGAAAATACTAAGCTCAAGTTGTATTGCTTTTTCAATTTTTCTTAAATCTTATCACACACCTCATTAACCTTACCAAGGACGTGCCCAGAAATTTTGGGGCCCGTCACAAATGATTTTTTCTGGCCCTCCTCCATATTGTTTACTCTTATGTCCCCTACACATATTTCATCTCTCATTTTAAAAATCTCAGGCACCCTTCATGCTCAGGCTAACGGGTGTTTCTCTCTCTCCTCCCCCTGTGCATGCCCCTGAACCTTACTCTATTACTAAATCCATAAAATACACCGCTAGCTCAGTCATTCCATTTGCGGACTGCAGTTTCGTGCTGATTAGCACTCATCAGCCCAGAATAGGAAGGGACTGAGCTGGAGATGGAAAACCCCCTTAAGGAAGTCGAGAGTGCCAAACACTTCTTTTATATGAGCTACCAGTTTGTTTGGCACTCTTGGCTCTCTTAAGTTGTTTTCCACCTCCAGCGCAGTCACTTCCTAATCTGGGCTCATGAGTGCTAATAAGCACGAAACTACAACCCTCGAATGGAATGACTGAGCTGGTGGTGTATTTTATGTATTTCTGCCTTAGCTCTGGCTCTAGGGCAGTAATTTACTGAAAATTACTAAATAATTTAAAAACAAAACAATAACCAGAAAAATAACTCAGAATATTAAGTTTTTATAAAAATGTTAAAATAACATTTTAACTATATTCAGTTGATACTCAGTATACTGCCTATTCGGCAGATAAACCAGATATTTGATTCGGCTAATTATTTCAGTATTCTACCATCAAATAGCAAACAAATGTAAATATCTGACAATTGGTAAACAAACACATCTTTCTCTATGGAATGAAGGAAAGTTACAGCAGTTGAAAACCATAGCCAAACTACTATTATCAAATTCAAAGTAATTTTTCTGTAATAGAAAAGCCTCAAATGTTAAATTAAAATTTTATTTTTGCTTTTTAATTTTGCTTAAATTTTACGGCACATTACATCAACCCTACTATCAAACTCATTTAAATATGAAACAGTAACCAGAAAAAAAAACTTCATAATATTAAGTGTTTAAAAATATATAATTTCAAAAATTAATCAAATAGGTGATTAATAATATATAACAACGAAACACTTGGATATCAACTTTTCAATATTTTAATTCAAAGATTAATAATACCAAATTTTTAGGCATTCTACAAGATTGTCAAACAGATATCCAGAAAGAGACTAATTGGAAACAAAAAATAAATGAAAATACTTAGTACCTCTTAAAGTTTGCAAATGCATCATTGATGAGTTTTTCCCAATGCCATCAACTGTCCACAAATTCTTAGGATCTTACAACGGATGTCTATTAGGTGAAAAGAAAAACACTAGTAAGTCACATAAGGATTAAAAACATACTTTAATTATTTATATCATAAGCATATTTTTCATAATTTTAAAATGCTTCATCTGTTTGTAATACAAATACAAAAGAAAAATTAGATAGCAAAACTGATTTTTAATAATTCTTTTTTTTAATTACTTTTTTAACTGTGCATACACAGCTCTCATGGCATTGCTCGGAGTCATGAGATTTTGAAAATTATTGGACATTAATTATAAGTATTTAGTTTTTTACACTTACTTTCTCATAAAGCATGGGGGAATGGGGGCCCATCAACCAAACTGACAAGGGGACCTTTAACTCTTGGCGGCCCTGCCTGCAGACAAGCCGAATATTCTGTTCGGCCAATTACTTAAAAACAACAGAGCCTCGTAATTTGAAGATGCTTAAAAGCAATTACTGCTAAAATGAAATACATTTGACGGCGTAATTGCTCTTCTGTTTGCTGTTGATTGTTATTTGGATCAGTGATGTTCCTACCAATTTTTCTGAGGGTATACTCCCAGTAATCTATTACACACAAAATGAGTAAGCGTTACATAAATAATATGTCACAATATGAAAATTTTTGAAGCTTGAGATTGGGAAGTATTTATAAAATGGACGAAGTTATTTATGAAACGAATGAACTCTTTTATGCAAGTTTTTTAATGTGGTCCCTATCCACCACAAAAAGAAGTTAGGATGTATTTATCAATTTATACTCATCTTAAAAGGGTAAATATTTTTCAGTGTTATTAACTTATAACTGCGTTGGTTTTTGCAATGGGAACGACAAAAGAAATTAGAGTTAGTGGAAATGTTTTGACAAAATATAAATGCCCCCCCCCCCCGCCATTGTTGGCCAAAAAATATATGAATTTATATCTTACGTCAATAATTGTACTTACCAGTGTTTCTGCTTGCAGTTGCATTAATTCTAAATTTTTTCATTTCAAATTAAATTTGGAATTTAATTTGCAATTGCAGGTGAAACGCATTGAGGCATTTAGAAAGAAACACCTTCCCCATAATTTGCCTTATGGAAAGATATTCATTAACTTTGGATGTTTTAGCATTTCGCTAAAGCTTTTTTTTTCACATTTTAGCTTTTTTGCTAAAAAGTTTTGAACTCGGCTTAAACTCTAGTTCTGACTTAATTTATTCGAAAATTTTCTCTGCAAAAATATTGGGAAAGCTAAACAATATTATTCGATTAAGCTGGGAACTTGAACACTTGCGTCTAAGTGGAAATATTTGGTTCCGGGAGGATTTTTAAAATTCGTATAAGTGGGGGTTTTAGTTTATCCGTTACCTAATAACTTATTTCTTAAATCTTACGACACATAACATTAACCTTACTCTTACTTACTCATTTACACATAAAACAGAAAAAGTAAAAAAATAAGACATCATGATATTAAGTGGTCATAAATATGAAAAGTCAGCTTATTACTGATTTTTCATACTTCAAATATCTAAAAGTTGATTTACAATATAATAAATACTGCTAAAAAGCAATCTAATTTAATTAATCACAGTGATCCAAGTTTAATAATAGTCATGGTGCAGAAACATTTGGTTTCCTGCAAGATTTATTTACATAACATTACCATGATTGTACGCTGTAAAATCATACATCTGAAGCAGTAGATTTTCAAATAAATAAAGGAGTTTAAATTTGTGCAGAATTGCAGATAAACTAACCAAATTCGACACATATCATACTACATGCAATATGGAAGACAATTTTCAACCGTATACGATTGTAATTCTCGGCCAAATGCTCAGTATTTCGCAAAATATGGTACAATTCCTAAAAGATAATTGTTTTTTGCAACTTGAACAGTATTTTCCCTGGAAGGGATAATAAACTCAGGGAAATAGAGAGGGAAGAGTCGAAGTTTCAAATTTACTACTGTAAATGCATTCAACATTGCTTACGTATATGTATAATCTAAAGTAAGAAAAGAATAGGTGCAGTGGCACTCATTGATATGTTATAAGTGCGTTTCAGCTCTTAAAATAAGTGTTAGTAGAGATAACATTAAGTACACAACAAATAACTAAAAATCTAATAAATGAAAAATGTATTTACCTTTCCAATAGAGGCCGCCATGTTTGCTATCATCACCCTTGCTTTTCCATTTCCGGAAGATGGCGTTGCGCGCGCTGAATTCCTATTGGCTGTCAGTCGATCCGATTGGCTAAACTTTACGGTGAAATAACCGCTTTCTCAAAATACGGTGAAAATACTGTTTTTCTTTCGATTAATGGTTTGAAAACCATCTTTTTTATGGTTATTTGACTGTTGAGGCTGAATACGGTAAAATGACAATAAAATAAACTGTTATTTAACCATTTTTTCAGTGAAATTTTTAACAGTGTAAGCACAGTAGTAAAAGTAGTCATACCAGCACTTTTGAAATAATTTGAGTTATTATAACCAAGTTGTTCTCTGTTTTAAATTTTACTGAATAAATAAAATGTTTTAAGGTCATTTGATCAAGAACTATTGTTTTGAAAAATTCTTTAAAAAAAAAAAAAAAAAAAAAAAAAAAAAAAAAAAAAAAAAAAAAAGACATCTGAATCAAATATATGGAAGAGCCACACTTTAAAATACAATATCTCAGCTTGAGCCCAACTGCAAATTCCCCTTTTTTGCTTAGCATAGCAGCATACAGGGTGAGGCAAAAAATATATCGGACAAAAATTGTATCATCGAATGGAAGAAAGGTAACTTCATTTTAATGAGTGCTTAGTTTATTTTTGTTTCTCACTTTATTAGAAAATAATTTACAATATATTACCTAGTTTATGTATTGTTTTCGGTTTTCTTACAATTTTAAGCAAAATACCTGCTATTTTAAATTGTTTAACCAAGTAGAACTACAGTTCGTTTACTTGTTGTCCCTCGACAAACAGTATTTGAAACGGCATGCCGTTTCAAGTGGCTTGGAAATGATAGTCGGAATGTGTACAAAAACGAACAGTGAACATTTCAGCTAATCGTCAGGTCATCCAAAAGGGAGTTCAAGGAAATCCTTGGGTTTCCACGAGAGCAATTGTTTGTGGGAATTTGTGACCGATAAGTGCGACTAAGTGAAAAAACACTTCACACAGAAGTTTTACGAGTTCCAAAGAGTTCAGGCAAGAGTTCGAATGACGCCTAAGATGCCCGAAACCAATAGCGAATCCAGGGGGGCGGCTATGAAGCTGCAGCCGCCCCCAGAGCCCAGACCAGAACTAAATTCGTATTTTCTTCAGCCTTTTTATTTAAAATATCTATCAATTTTTGAATTTTTTTCTTTTCTAGCTGTTTTTAACTGTAAGTTTACAATTTTTCAGCTTTTCTTTTTTCTATTTCGTTTACACCACCTGCAACTGCCATGCGCATTTTTTTTTTTTTTTGTATCCTCAACAAAAAATGAAAATTTTGCCTTTAAATTGTTTAGCAATGGTGTCTAAAATGAACGCTTTTTTTTCTTTTGATATACACTGAGAGTCAAGTTTTAAATTTTACCTTTGAATGCTAAATTTTAGATTATTTCAAGGGTGATTCAGAAAATTTCATTACCGAATAATACCCTTAGATAGACAAACGATGAAAATATAGTTTTTAAAAAACGCGTTAGTTTACATTAATGAATTTTGGTGATATCACGGAGACATGCAATTTTAATGACCTTAGCCGCCCCCAGAACAAAATCCTCGATTCGCCACTGCCTGAAACCTTTGAGACGGGCCGTAAGTCCACGCTGGAAGAGATACCTTTCACTGATTTACCGTTCAACCGGCTTACATGCCCCAGAACCATAAGATTTGGTCTGTAGACACAACAAGTACCTTAGAAAGTGTTAGATATCGCCAAAACCCGAAGTCAGGCTTGGTCTGAGATGGAATCAGCACAAGCGACACAAAATCACTAGTTTTTTGTGGATGAGAGCCGTAAAATGAATCAAAAAGTGAACCAGAAGGACATTTTAGAAGTTATTGTACTTCTGTGGACCTAAGAGCACTTCAGCATTGTAGGCTGGACATTTTCCTTTAACTCCACACCGATTCATATGGCCAAAAAGACAAGAGTGGTGCAAGGCGCATTATTTTTGACATGATATCATGTTTAGAGAGGACCCTCTACTCGCTCGACCTCAATCCCATTTATTACAGTGTATGGCCTGTTTCAGAGTCAAAGGTCTACCCTAAACTACACATAAGTTTGGACTTTCTAAACCAATTGCTTTGTAGGCAATAGGATTGATTAAAGGACTTGCTGCCCTTGAATGAAAATTTCAATAAGCAGTCACATCTCTGTATTACTGCAAAAGGCTGCTAGTTTGAAACCAATTAAATTTATTGATTGCTAAAGGTCTTCGCATATTTTTTTTTTTGTTTTTTGTTAATTTATTTGTTTTTAATAGAATTTCTTGGGAAATTGCTTGCCCGGTTTTTTTTTTTTTTTTTTTTTTTTTTGCCGCACCCTGTACATTTGGTTCTCAGTCCGCAGAAACATAGTTTAGTGATTAAAGTTATGCTTGTTTGTTTTATGAAGAAGGAAAATAAATTCTTCACTAAGGTTTAAGGTTTTTTGGAAAAAGTATTATTAAACATTTTTTGATCTATATGCAAATTATATTGTCATACAACAACTTGCATTAATGTTAGACAGTATTTTAACATGAAACGGGGGGGGGGGGGGAATTGCATCAGAATTTAAGCGTGAGAAATTTCTAATCACTTTTTGTTGAAAATTTCAATTAAAAGCCAGAAAAAATGAAAAAATTCATTTTTTTTTTCAATTTTTCCGAAGTGGAAATTTACTCCTTCGAAAAAAAAAAACTTTTTTTTTTGTTTTTTCGGAAATTTTCCGTTTTTTTCCCGAGTATTTTCATCTCTAGCAACGACCCAAATAGTTTGAAACAAAATAAAAATGTAATTCACCTTCCGAAACAATTGACAGCATGAAATCACGTGGGTAAATATTTTAAAGTCAAAAAATGGATCGCCTTCAATTTAGCACATATGAATCAGCACACGCGATGTAGGTTCATAAAAAAAAAAAAGTCAGAGATATTTACAGAATTGTGAGCGAAACTAAATATTCTTCTCGGGAATAAAACTCAAAATAATAGCGAGCGAAACAAAATAATTACACGCGAATAAAGGATAAAAAACAACTTAGCGAAATGACGGTCCAGTTTCTACTCATTGACTGGTAAACAAGCATGGAACGGAACAGCGGTTACAAGGTTACAAGCTTCTTTTAGTAAATCGAGACGTCAGAAGAGGACATTTACTACTGTAATCACGAAGAATAAATTTGAAAAATAGACGTTACAATACAAAATGCATGAAAATGACTTTTATCACTTCATGAACGCCGTCATTAAAATCATAAACGTCATGTGACAGGTCACGTGACTGTTCAGGGGCACCCTTTTTTAACGGAGCCAAAAGAACCGCAAGGACATTTCCAAGCCTCCGTCTTCACCCGAATGCACCTTGCTTTCACCCTAGGGTGCCAAAGGACCTTCCAACGGCACCTGTAGTTCTAACAATGTTTGACAGAGGTACTTCAACATTGTGCACTATTACGAACCTTTGACACAGTGATACTATTAACTACATTGTGTAAGTGCAGCATTGCAAACCTTTAACAGAGTGATACTAGGTACTACAACATTGTGTACTATTACGAACCTTTGACAGAGTGATACAAAAACATTGTGCAGCATTACGAACCATTAATAGAGTGATGATCCTACAAAATACATGGAACGAGTTGGATTACAAATTGGATGTATGCCATTATGTCATACAACAAGAGGATCACACATCGAACATTTTTAACTAAAAAAAAAAACTTGGTTTATTTCCCTTTAAATTTACGTATCACTTATGGTCATATGTGCAGTAGTTTCAAAAATATGTCGTGTCCATCATTTTTCTCGCCCTGCTTTTAGATAAAAAGAAATAGAACGAATCAAGACTAAAAGTAATGTGCAAATAGTGTTTTCAAAATTATGTCTCGATAAAACACGTGGGGACAGAAATCCCCATTGATTTTAATCAACTAACAGCCCTCTGAAATAGTTATGGCGTATTCACATATAATATCTGCATAACATCTGTAAATCATTGATATGACCTGGTTGATTCCTACAACCATTATTTGTTGGTCTTCTCTATAAATATCAAAAACGAATTGCATGCAGCTGTTGTAAAATGTCGATAAAAAGATCAGATATCAAAAGCAAAACTTCTTGGCTTCAAATTACTGCGATACGCTTGTCTCTAATCGCATGTCAATTTAATGAATAGGCGCAAGGGAAAATGTGGAATTTCCGAAAAATCCTCTTTTCCTTTCAGCTGGGAAAAGTATTTTCAATTTGAAAGTTGAATGACTCATCAGAAACGTGACCATTTCTAGAAACAATTACATTTACTTCCGGTATGAAAGTCCGAACTTTCTCTTTCAAATTCGGTGCTGCACAGTTTTAGAACAATAGTATGCACTAATTCAGAGCCTGAATGCTGTTATGTTTCTGGAAAAAAAAAAGAAAAATGATTTTCTAAAATGATAAAATTGCTAATGCATGCAATTTTCCCCAAAACCAAGCAAGGGATGTTTTCAAAGGCTAACTTTTCTTTTTATCACTCTGTCTTAATTATGTTAATTTTGGTTGAGAGAAGATATAATTTTTCACGCCGAGTTTCAGCATTTATAAGAAATATAATTTTCTGCCCACAAGTGAGTAAGAAAAATCTGAGTCGTCGTAAATGTTGCCAAGTATAAATTCACTAGTAGTTACACTTGCACTAATACGGCAGCAATTCTATGAGAATGTTGACAAATTTAGATTATTTGTATCAGGTTATTTAAGAGCTCAGCGTCTACAGATTCCAGAGAATACCAGCATTTAGGAAAATCATCGACGGAAATATGATTGTAGGGGAATGTAGGACAAAGTGAAATGGTTAAGATGACTGAGTTTTTTCAGAATGAACAAATAGGAAATGTGTTTTAAAAATTACAGCACATAAAGAAAAAACATTGTGTTTCATAATAAAACTTGTGTTGAAACAGTATTTTTTATTTTGTCAGTAAATTAGCACCTGTAGAAAATGTGGATTTTTTATGGGGCAAAGTGAAAAACAAAATATTTTTATAATGAAATATTTTCTGTTCAATAAAAAAATATATTTTTGATCAAAAGAATCAGTAAATAAAAGGTTGAATGAATAAACAAAAAGATAATGAAACAATATATAAACGAATAATTAAATGAATAAATCAATTAATATATGAAGAAAAATGAATGAGTGAGTAAAAGAATGAATTAATAAGAAACTAAGTGAATGAATGAATAAATATATAAGTTAATTACATTAAATGAAGGAATGTAAATGAATTAATTAATGAATGAAAAGTAAGTGATTTATATTAAATGATTGAGTGAGTAAATGAAAGAAACTCTATTTCACTTTTCCCCATCCACTTTGCCCCGTATGTACTTCAATAGTTATACAATTTATTTAAAATACAAATAAGCTTAATATTAAATAAATTAATACTGCATTAAATATTAGTAGATCTCAATTAATATTTAAAATTTTAGTAACAACAACTTTATCACTTTATAGTAACAAAAAGAATTTTTGACAAAATATTATAATATGAGTACCATTTTTTAAAAAAATTGCCTGCATTACCAAATGCTTAATCTTCGACGGTATTTTTGTTCTGACTGGAATAGACCACATATGGTAATATATATAGTGAAAATAATACCAGACAGGTGGGGAGCTAAAAGCAGAGTAAATATTTCACCATTTCACTTTGCCCCGCTATTTTACTTTGCCCCATGTTCCCCTACAATGGTTTTGCACACTAGTCTTGGCTGAAAATCAAAAACAGTTGAAAGGGTTGAGGGGGAAAAATGAACATTTTATTTTTCATTCCTTTTCAAAAATCATTTATTTCCGGTTGTTTTAACTCGATTCATATAAAGAATTAGGACCGCATTTTGCATAAATGAATAAGGAAGTTCAAGCAATTTGTTTCTTTGATGAAATCAAGAGAATTAAAATTCAGTATTAACTATTAATTGAATTTGTGTAGTATAATTTATAAGTCTATGCATTTCTTATGAACCAAATAATTTTCATAGTTTAAGAAGATCATAACATTTTTTTTTAAAACTTACTGACGACTAAAACTGAATTAAAAATGTAATTAAACGTTTTAAAGTTTCTTCTTATAAGTAGCGCGAAAAAGGATCCGGTACTTCGTACGATGTTTTAAAATTGAAATTTATGATGTTACATTTAATGTTCAGTAAATTACATGTTTAAATTTAATTCTTGCTTCTTTGAACTTGTTTTCCTTAGCATTTAGGAAAATGAAAGTTTTAATGTTTACCACGGAGAATACTATTTGTTACTGTAAGCTTCAATAAATTATGCAATTAAAGTAAAAATATTTACTTGTGTACCGACTGTAACAAGTTAAAAGAAATTAAATTTTTCATTGCGTTGAAATTAAGCTATATGATAATAATAATAGAGAAACAAAAGCAAGAGATTAAAAAATTGAACATTGTTGGACTACACATTTCATTTTACGCAAGGTAAAGTTCAAAAATGTTCAATTGCCGATGAATCTTAATTTCTTTGGAAGCTCATTTCGTTTTGTTGAATTTTCGAAACTTACCTCATAATTCAACTTTTATTGTCCTTTTCACAAAAGTTTATTTATTACTTCCTTTTACAAAAAAGGAAGTATTGTATTCGCAAAAACATTTTCACTCAAAAACCTTAATTTCCGTTTTGCGCATCCCTGAATAAATGTTAAGTGTTTTTTCGACTCGACCACAGGTGGATAAGTGCCAGTAAACGGATAGACACGCGAAATATCCATTTTGACGAATTCCGAGTTAATTACAACGAGTTTTCTCGTGACGTCTGTATGTAGGTATGTGCGTACGTGCATATGTATGTTGCATAACTCAAGAACGGTATGTCCTAGAAAGTTGAAATTTGGCACGTAGACTTCTAGTGGGGCCTAGCTGTGCACCTTCGATTTTGGTTGCATTCGGGTGTTTCTAAAGGGGTCTTTTGCCCCTTTTTTGGGGGGGAATCATTGTTAATTTGGATGTAAACTCAAGTGGTGTTATAATTTATCGGACACTTGGCGATATATCGCCAACGTTTTAGTCTTACATCGCCAACGTTTCGCCAACTTTGCGACAAAATTGACGGTGTTTTTTTAGTTTGATTTCAAGTTCACCACTGTTGGTGATATTTAGAAAACAAACTATTGAATCACATTAAAATTGCCAATAATGGGGAAATGACATTCACATATCAGCTTATTTTTTTTTCTCTACAATTTGTTTTCCAGTTTCGTTCATTCCCTTTTGCTCTTGTTATCTCTTATATCTTCTTAATCAGTTTTGACCCTTTATTTACCTTTCACAGCTCCAATGAACACTGGAAGGCTTTTATTTATTCGTTAATTAATTTCGTCCTTTAGTTCCATTTGTACTGCGTGGCGTAACCAAAAATGACGTTCTGAGGCGGATATGAACTCTGTGAAGGATAGATTGGGAAGTGATGTAGCTGCTTGCGAGGTGCTTTTTTTTTTTTTTTTTTTTTTTTTTTTCAGAAAATAAGAGTTCAAAATTTTCTTGGATGAGTTGGAAGTACTAATTTCCTTCCATTTATTTCCAACAGCACCGGATGTAGGGGAAGTAAGCCAAGGACCCTTTCTTCAGATGTCAAATTCTTCCTATTTCTGTTTGTTTTTCGTTAAAACTTAATATAAAACCTGAAGGAAGATGATTAAGAGCGAAGTTTAAAGATTTGTCCCGGCTGGGAAAAATCGAAAATCCGGCACTGATTTCTAAAAGAGAAATTATTGGAAAATGCTGTTTGCCCACTGATTGGGGGTGAGCGTTTTCTTTCATACCAACTCCCTAGAGATCCTGACAGAGAACAGAAAAATTCCTGAGAAAAAATAATAGTAATAAATTCATAATTGAATCAAAATGCTTTTACTGTGAATGCTACAGTTTTTAACGATGTTCTGAAGCTTTGAAAATGAAATTGCGCTCAAGTGTTCATTTACTGGCACTGGTCGGTCTGCCCTATATAGTTTTTATTCGAGCTTCTGCCTCATTAGAAGCTGCTTCCCTTTATGAACAAATGGCTAGTTATTTAAACGAAAATTGAAGAAGAATGAAGAAATTTGTTTCATATCACCGTGTTGATCTTGATTATATCTGAGAACTTGAGTGAGCGATAACAGTTTACTTCTTTTCTCCAAGGGAGGAAAATATTTTGGAAATAATAAACAGCTAAAGCAAACAAACGCAAGCCAAAGATGAAATTTACTCGGGATGCGAAATGACAGTTTGCAAATAAATACATATCATTATTCATCTCCACAATCGATTCCGGATAGGAACAGCCAATCATGCCCGAACAGCATGCTTCAGAAAGTTGACAAAGAACATTCCAAGCTCCTCGTGGACAACGCGAGTTCTCAAACAGCGAAAACCATCGCCAAGTTGCTCCTCGCATGGCAACCCTGCGAAGCTGTTAGCGGAGAGAACTGACTGATGCTCGGACCACCCAGAAAGTGCGAAATCAATCATATCACGGTGTGTGTACGGGACGCTCTCTTTAACGGGAGCGACGGCCTTTTTTTCCTTTCGATCCCTCTCTACGCGAATAGTTAATGTTACGTCTTAATAGCCTGGCCCAGACCATTGTTTTTCCATTCCGCCAGCTGAGCGCTTTTTTATTCTTTTTTTTTTTTTCATTGCTTTCTGGGAATAATCGCGGTGGACTGGCAATAATTGTCGGATGGTCCTTCATATAGATTGGCATCTTTTTTGGACGAAATTGCTCTCTCTCTTTTCTTAAACAAATTTTACTTTTGTTCGCAGTTTCGAGTTTTTTGGAATGTTGTTCCCGCCTCAAATCTCTTCTTGGGCGTATGCTGGATTGCTTTCCTTTGCGGTGAATCTACCTTTTGCAACTCTCTTGATGGGCCGACTCTGTAATTACAGTATGCTTTTCAATGTACTGTACTCGTTATCATTACTCAATTTGTAGTTTCTTATTGCTCGTTGATTTTTTTTTTCTTTCCTTTTTTCACTGATGAAGATACTTGTCGAAGCACTGAAACAGTCGGGTTTGAGCATATGGTAAGGGCTGGGGCGGCCTCCCGAGCCTTCGCAACGGACAAGTAAAAATAAACCGTATAAATTTATTTAAATTCACTTACTGTTTTGTTATATTTTTTCTTTCGATCAAAAAAATATATTTATCCATATTTTTTTATAAATAAACTAATTTATTTTTTGTCAAGTTTTATTTTGCTTTATTTATTTGAATTTAGTAGAGATTACATTGACACATTTTAAAAGTAAAATTTGTTCCAGTTTTTTTATTTACTAATTCGCGCAACTTTAAAACAAAAAAAAAATTTTGAAAAAAAAAAAATTGAACCGACTTCAAAATTGCTCTAAAAAGTGAAAAATAATTTTATTCTTTAAACACCATCGATAATGCTTTTAAACATAATTTTTGAAGTTGGCGCAAAAACAAAACGTAAAATCCAGTGTAACCATGCTTCGTTCATATTTTTTTTCAGAAAAGCATCCAAAGTTACGAACGAAACATTTATATCGCTATTCAAATATGCTGTCATCAATGCATAATGTATGTGATAGTGAAGAAACTGGTCCTGGTTAAAATTATAGTTGTATTTGAGTTATGGCTGTGAATGATTTTATCGATCGTTTTTGCCCCAACTTCAAAAATTATGTTTAAAAGCATTATCGATGGTGTTTAAAGAATAAAATTATTTTTCACTTTTTAGAGCAATTTTGAAGTCGGTTCTATTTTTTTTTTTCAAAATTTTTTTATTTCATTCTTTTTAGTGTAAATGTAGGTATTTCAAAAATAATAAGAAGTTACCATCACGAAACTTCACATTTTTTTCTTAAAAATGCTCCATACTAAAAAAAAAAAACTATTGACACGCGTTAAACTTTAAGCGATTGGCACTAAAAACTTATCTTTGTTCCTCTCTGGAAATCATGCGTAGTTAATTTAATTATAACCATTTAAGTATTACGTTTTTCCTAACTAATTTACATTGTGAAGGGTAAGCAGATCCTAATCACTGCATCACCTCGCTTCCAGGTTAGGTTTACCCCTACTATGGAGCAATAGCACTGAAGAAAGGAAGATTTTGATAATTCACATAGGGTTACTATAAATCAGCAGGGTTACTAAAATAAAATTATTTACGCCAAAAATGAGACGACAGCGCCAGATTCCCCATTATCGAAATATCCCTTGAAGAAATTTGATGCTTGCTTCAGAGAAGCCTTCATTCAAAATTATCATTACAATTACTATTAATGTTACTTTTATATGGCACCAAACTTTTATAACAATGAGTTTCCTATTGTCGCGTAGATGAAGATAGCGAAGACAATGTGAAAGCCAAATGAAGCGAATACTCGTTAGTCTCAACTCGAGATCTTTATTCAGAACCACGAATGAACATTACATCTCCTTATATACAACTTGAGAAAGTGCTGGAACTTTCCAGACTTGGAAAGATACAGAAGTTAATAGAGGATTCGAGAAAATACGGGAAACAGTAGAAACGAAATTTTAGTAAAATTCACTTTTTCCTAGTCGGGGTTTGAACTCGGGTCGCTAGTGTGGGAGGCGAGAATTCTACCACTGAGCCACTGTTATCCGCGGATGAAAAGTGCGAACTTCGCTACAAAATCATTTAATAGGGAAATTGCATAAAATTTACTGTTTTTTGCCCATAACTTTTTTTCTAAAGAACAAATATGGTCAAACAAAGTAATGGGACCTAAGTTGAGCCATCCCCTATCCATTAAAAAAAGAATCATCAGAATCGGTTCACTAGGTGAGACGCTATGAGTGGACAAACAAAAAAAAAAAAAACATACATACGGTATGAATTGATAACCGCCTCCTTTTTGAAGTCGGTTAAAAATGGCTGACTGACAAATTGCTTTTGAAAGGTTTGTCTGAACCACAATAACAAAAACAAATGAATAGATCAGATAAATAGAAACATCCTACGACTGCATTTTTTATTTATAGTTTGATAAGTTTTGCTTGTATTTAACATCATTTCGAAATAATAATTTTGAGTAAGAACGGTCAAAAAGTTAATTGTGGTCATCTCATATATGTGACTATAACTAAAATACTTATTTTAAACAACTATTTATGAGCACATTAGCTTGAAAATATCTGAATTATCTTAATTATTGGCAAAAATATGATAGAAAAAAGAATAAGTACGAACCAATAAAAATACTATGTGATGAAAATAACAGCAATGTCATGTCCTTAAGAAATAAACCCTTGAAAAACTTAAATGAAAATAAAATTCTCTATTGTTGATTGAGAAACAGAAGAAGAAAAAAATTATCACACTGTAGATAAAAACTTACATAGGGTAAAAGTGGGAAAGACGCCATATGAGGAGAGACGCCATACCTTCTATAATTCAGTGATCGAGAAATAAATAGATATATTTCTCAATGTTTTTAACTGCCCATAGACGCTCAATTCGCAACGTGTCAGTTTTTGTTTGACTGCGTTCGAGTGGGACGTGCGTATGATGAAAGGATTATTTCATCGCGTGAATTTTTGGACGAAAATTTTGAGTCGCTGCAGTTTCGATGGGTGTTAAATGTGAAAAAATGACTCCGTAAGGTAAAATTTGGTTTTATTGTATTATTTTGTTTGTTATTTACTTATTTTTATTAGATTTTGCCATGCAACTGAATACCTTCATACTTTATATCTACATGGCGTCTCTCCCACACAATGAGGAGAGATGCCAACTGAAGTATAGGGTCTGGTGGGGTAAAGTGGTCATAAAATCGTAGGTTTTCAACTTAGGTGGAAAATAAATGCAACAAATTCTTTAAAAACTTCAACTTTTTTTGTTGATATTTTACATTGCATTATTAAAGAACACGGTACATTAAATTTTAGAAAGAAAAATATTGATTTTATTAGTTTTATAGAACTTTCTTTTCCCTATGTTTTTATGACCACTTTACCCCATGGGGTGGGGGAAAGTGGTCATAGCATGGGGTAAAGTGGTCATAGTTAAAAATAGATGCAAAACCATTATAAAGAACCCTAATACTTGTATATTTCAGTTGTTTTTATAGTTACAAGTATATTCACGAGTACATGCGTGTATACAAGAATATATACGTGTCGTGTTATACACGAGTAAACACGTTCCTATATGAGTAGATACATAATAAATTAGATATGCCTACTCAAGTATATACGTGTATATACGAGTGTATAAGCATGTATACGTGATTACCTACAGGAGTGTATACGTGTCTACATGAGTACGTAGGTGTCACATGTATATACGTGCCACGTATATGTACGTATCACGAGTATATATGCGTATAAACGAACATCATATGCGCGTATGCACTTGTATCTCGAGAAAATACGTGCATACTTGAGTATATATGTGTATAGTAGACGTATATACGCATATGTAAGTGTACATACATACATATACGGTATACACGAGTTAATTCGTGGATACATCTAGTGCGTCTTTGGGTACGTGTCTACTCACGTACATATAATATGGAAGCACGAGTATATGCGCATGTATACGTGTAAATACGATTATATAGCTGTATAGACGTATATACAGCCGTACGTGTATACACCAGTATATGTATGTATACACGAGAATATACGCTTATATACATGTCGGCTTACAGAGTGAATCTAAGCTCTTGGACAAAAATCAAAGGGGTGTGAGAGGGGAGGATAAGAAGCAAAGAATCATAAGGAAGTTATAATCACTGATGCGCTACATGCACACAAAGCCAGAAACTGATGGATGCAAAGCAGGGCACAAAATTGTTGCACAAAGGTGATTTTATCTAACATTTTAGTTTTTAAGAAATATTTAGAGCAGTTGTTGAAAGTTACGGTCTGTAGTAGCTCTAATACACGCATCGCAACAAAGGCGCAGCGGCTGATGAAAGTTTTTCAAAAGTTTCGTTATATATATATATATATATATATATATATATATATATATATATATATATATATATATATATATATATATATATATATATATATATATATATATATATAAATTTGTGATTTTTTTTGCATCCATCAATTTCTGACTTTGCGTGCATGTAGCGCGTCAGCATTGTGTTTGTGACCACATGTTCCTTATTGATTCCTACTTCTTATCCTCTCCTCTAACACCTTTTAATAATTTGCTCAAGAATGTAAGCTCACCCTGTATACTTTTATATCATATGCTTGTATGTAAGTGTCTACTCGAGTACGTATGCGTATAGACGTGTCTACCTAAGTACGTAAGTGTTCTTATATATACGTGTTTACGAGTATAAGCGAGCATATACGTGTATAGTAGAATGTATGGCTGTATTGATAAAAAATACTTGCAGATACCCATATACGTATTTATTGGCGCATTTACGTGAATACGTCTATGTACATGTCTACACGAGTATATATGCGTATATATACGCATATACTCGTATATTTAACCCCGTTTACTGTAAAAACAATACATATTAAGTAAAATTAATATTTAATTTGTATCTGCCTCATACCTAAAGATTAAGTGACATTAGAAGAACAATATTCGTTAAGCCTAATATTATGACCACTTTACCCCATCTTACTTAAATTGTTCTAAAAAATTATCTAAAATAGATTCAGCTAACTGCTAATGAGTAAGAGTTCTTGAGACATGTAGGAAGCTTCCTGTACAGTCAATCTGTTCCTAATTCTAACAAACAAAATTTCCCAAGGATGTCAAAATAGGTGTTTAGATTTTAAAATTTTCAATGTTCACGCGAAATATTTTTTTTTTACCGAACAAAATTTTGCCAGTTGTAAAATATTGTATTCAAAATGTAGTTTCTAACTGCCTTACTCTAAAATAAAATTTTCACATTCATTCAAACATTCATTTCCAAGCTATAGCCATTTATTTGACGTATGACCACTTTACCCCATTGACCACTTTCCCCCACCAGACCCTAAACATTAAAGATAGAATAGAATTATACTGTCTGTTCTCGAAAGCGAAGACTAGCACTCGGGAAAGAGTCCATTTCAAAAAGGGGTGACAGGTTGAAGATGGGTTCTTTCTGCACACCCTTGTTATGTCTGTCTTTTTCGACGCTACTTTTAATAGGAAGAACTGCTGAACTGTTATTTTGCATTTTTTTACTTCCGGGTTTACATCCCTATTTTGATAAAATCAGAGCGGACCTGAGGCATGCGCAAATTCGTCGGAGCTTTCGGCAAAAGAAAATAGACAGTACACTCCAAGCTTTCTTTGTTTTGTTTTTTTATCTTTGCATTTTCTCTCCAGTAATATTTTCAACGCAGAGCGTCATTAGACACCGACTTAATCCACTGTGAAAAAAGTTCGACTGTTGGATATGCTAAAAATCGCTTCCGTTTACATTATGTAACTCTCAGTTGAATTTTTGCATTTGTAATATCAAACGGATTTGTTGCAGAGGGAAGCTTCTAGAGTCTTCCATCTTTACTGTTTTTTTTGGCTTCCCGTACTTGTAATACGAAAGTGTAACATTCTTAGCGGGGCAGTTGACGGAGTCGCATACAGCTTCAGTTTGGTGAATGTGATTATGTTTTAAGTGCTCTCTTAGCATTACACTGGAATATTTTTACTGGCGGTAGAATGCCGAGAAAATGTGTAAGGAATCATACAGTAGCCAGATGGCAGTGGACTGAGGAAAATTTAATTCTGGCCATGGCAAAAGTAAAAAATGGTGAAATATCGAAAAACAAAGCTTTTAGACTTTATGAATACCGATTCGCACCTTGAGTAGGCGCCTCAAGACTGGCGATGATAAAAAGGCTGGACTAGGTCCTCAAGGTATTTATTAAACGTTTGTTGTTAATTTAAGGGGTCTAAGAACTGCTAAAAAACTTAACGCGATGCAACTAATGCCCATTATTCAAAAGCTTGTAAGTATATTTTTATAAAATTATGTTATAAATCGTATACCTTCCTTAAGTTATGAACCTCAATTTACATTTTTTAAAAACAATTTTTTTTCTGTCTTAAAATTTAAAAGAGGGAGAAAATATTTATTAAAAAAATTAGTTGAGTTTTTAGTAAAGTTGTGGTTCAGGCTATAGAAATAGCCTAAATAAATATGCAAAAAAAAGTTGTATGAATATATGAAAAACTTTTTGAGATATCATGCACGCAAAACGAAAAACAGACTTCTGAGAAAAAGAGGTCTAAGCAGATGCTGTTAACATCAATCTCATTGGGAATACTTTACGTTTTTTTACGATAACTCGTAAAGTTTTTTGTTCATAATTAAATTAGGAAGAACATATATTTTTTCCAGAAATATATATATATATATATTTTAAAGTTAAAGGTCCTTAGAGCCCTTAAGTACAGAATGTTTTTTTATCGGTTATAGTACAGTAACTAATTATATCAATTGTTCCAGCATCACTTGGGACAGAGAACGAAAAACAATTGCTTTCTTACGTCAAACGTCTAGCTAACGCTGGTTTTCCACTTGATAGATCGACTATTCGGTCTCTTGCCTATCAATTTGCTGAGAATCTTGGAATTCAGCATAAATTTTCGAAAGAAAAAGAGAAGGCTGGCCAGCATTGGCTCACATCTTTTCTAGAAAGAAACAAAGATGTCTCTGTTCGTCAAGCAGAAGGTCTATCTGTTGCAAGAGCCCAGGGAATGAACAGAGAAGTAGGTGCATTTTTTAAACTACTTGAAGAAGAAATGGTAAAGCATGATTTGACTAACAGACCTGAAAATATATTTAATGTTGATGAAACTGGGATCCAACTTACCTGGAAAACCTGGAAAGGCCTGGAAATTGATGAGGAAAACCTTACCAATAAACCTGGAAAAATATTAACAGCCAAAGGTGCTAAGGACGTTCACGTGATCACACCTCGAGAAAAAGCAGAAACGATTTCTCTGGTTGCATGTTGCAGTGCTGTAGGTCGTTTTCTACCTCCAGTTTTAATAATGAAAGGAGTCAATAAAAAGGCTGAATTTTCTGATGGCTTGCCAAATGGGTCCGTTGTCTATATGAACAAAAAGTCATCTTACATTAATGCTGTATTATTTTTGCGTTGGTTTAAGGAACATTTTGTACCCAAAAAACCAAAGACAGGTAAAACAATTTTGATATTAGATGGTCAAACCTCTCATTCCAATTCAATAGATTTGTTAGATATTGCCAATGAAAATGATGTGATAATTTTATGCTTACCAAGTCACACAACACAAGCCCTTCAATCTCTGGATCGTAGTTTTTTCAAACCTCTAAAAACTTTTTATTGTCAGGAAGCAAATGCATGGATGGTGAGAAACAAAAATAGAACTTTAACAAGACTACAGGTTGGGTCATTAATAGGGCAAGCATGGGGAAAAGCTGCAACGGTAGGAAATGCGACATCAGGTTTCAAAGCCTGTGGAATATTTCCACTTAATCCCAGTGCGATTCCAGATCAATTTTACGCCGTATCTGATTTAATTCAATTAGCTCCTTCAGCAATTCCTCTTGCAAGTGCAGTAGTGCAGTCAGATCTGTATCCACAAAAACCATCAACATCCAAATCAACATCGACTAATAAGGAAACACCAACAAAATTTCTTGAAGAGTCTCATCCCATTCCAAAACTACCCAGTTCGACTGTAAAACGAAAACAAGTTGCTTGTATTTTGACTTCTCCTGATAACATTAGTAAGAAAACGTCTAATGTCAATTTAATTAAAGGAGCAGCTAAAAAACGCGAATTAACTGGTTCAGAATTGAAATCTTCATCTTCTGTCTCAGCATCTACCCCAATTATAGATGACACAAACGAGTGCGTAGAATGCTGGGAAAATTATTATTTAACAAAAAAAAAAAAAAGACTGACTGGATTAAATGTGTTTTGTGCCAAAAGTGGCTACATGAGTCATGTACTATGTATTTTCCAAATTGCAATAATTGCGGTATGGAATTGCTTCGCAAAAAAGTACAAAAAGTGTAATAATTCTATATAAGGCATCTCTCCCACACCATAGGACATCTCTCCCACACGTTGTGGGAGAGATAGCCAGCTGTGTACTTGTAATTTTTATTGTTAATTTCTTTTTAAATTCATTCTAAAACTACTTAATTGCAATTATAATGCTTAATATTAGTGTGTCTTTCGAATAAATAATAAATGGTTGTTTATAATGATTTTTTATATTTTTTTCCGAATTTCTACAAAAAGTATGGCGTCTCTCCCACTTTTACCCTATGGAAAAAAATGTGGCTGGGTGTTCTTGAAAGATGGTGTTCTTAGAATCCACTTATGGTGTTCCTAGAATATTGATTGTAAACTTGTTATTGGCAATGCAAGATGGACCTGCTCATAACTGGTTGGACGCCCGTAACTAGTCATTTAGCCTAATAAGATTTAAAAGTTTAGGGGAGGGTGGCCCAAAGCGGGTAGGTAGCCCAAAGCGGTAGGCCTTCGTATGCCCCACCATGGTGTGTTAGCGGCGATGCATACGTATGCCGCGTTTACATGAACACCCCTGAATTTTAATCAGTCCCAACAAAACAGCAGTGAAGCGGCATGGCGCAACAAAAATGATACATTTCTAAAAAATAAAACCAAGTTTTGTAACTTGTTATTAGTCGAAGACCAAATTATTTTTTTGATTGTCAATAATATTACGATATTCTGACACTATCTACCTACAAACTACGATACTCATTTCGTTTGTTTCTTTTTTAAATTAAGATAATAATTATTGAAATAGAAAACGCGACTTCGGGCAAAGCGGGTGCAGGATTTAATCATGTATTTATTAATAATTAATTGACATGTGAGCTGACTTAGATTATCTATTTCGTTAGGATAAGTATAACTTTAAAAAGTTATTTTTTTAGGATGGCAATTAGTCTATTCATTTAATCAGTTATTTCTTTATGTTTTATAAACAAATGTGCTGACTTTAAATTCGATAAGTACAGCTGTTATATATATATATATATATATATATATATATATATTTATAATGGCAGGTAGCTAGTCAACTATTTTAATCATTTATAACTTCATACACTGTTAAAGCAGAAGGTTGCATTTGGCACCTTTCAGGTGTGAAATGCTTGTTCACCAGCGGCACTCAAAAGAGAGCCGAAATTGCACCCTTAGCAAGATTCCCCCCCCCCCCCGTGTTGTGTGAGTTTTTGAATACAATTGTGTTTTATTTATTTTGATTTATATATACGAAGGCATTTGATCACAGTTCAACTTTCGAACATACTTTAGAAGTGTTCATGACTTTGATTTGTCTGTTCGTGCTCTAACTTTCTTATATCCACACTTGGATTGTTCAGTGATTAATATGTTGTTGACATCTACTACAGCATGATCCGTACCGAAAATGAATAGGGAAGGTATTCATTTGCAGGAACAACCAGAAATATTAAGTAACATTATACTGTAAAAAATATCCGGAAACGTTTCTGAGTATATCGTGCAGCTGTGGTTCATGAAAGTTTCAAAAACGTTTCTGAGTACTTCGGGATCCTCTTTCTGTAATGTAACGTGTCTGAGTATTTCGGAATCCTCTTTCTGTAATATTCAGAAACGTTTCTGAGTATTTCGGAATCCTCTTTCTGTAATTTTCAGAAACGTTTCTGAGTATTTCTGAATCCTCTTTCCGTAATTTCCAGAAACGTTTCTGAGTATTCTGTGCAGCTGTGGTTCATGAAAGTTTCAAAAACGTTTCCGAGTATTTCGGAATTCTCCAAACAATTTTCAAAAACGTTTCCGAGAATTTCGGAATCCTTTTTCCGTGATTTTTTCTAAAATATAATTCTTTATTATAGTATTGCATACCATATTAGTTTCAATTCTTTCATATCTAAGAGCAATAATACAAGCAATTTTAGAATCATTCGTGGATTTTTTTTTTTTTTTTTGAATTTCTAATGACAAATAGCATGGTTAACAGCATAACATATGCACAGTTATAAATTTTTGAAAAATTATGAAATAATCTGGTAGTTTCATTCCTAATCACAAAATCGTCGGGGAATTGGAGTGGGGGTACCTTCTGAAAAGTGGGGATTGTTTGTTAAACAATCTTAAACTTCAGTTTTTCTCTCAATACTTTCAAGACAAAACTATCAACATATTGTATGTTTAATGCAGAACTTAAAAACATATCTTGTATCAAACTTGATAGCTTTTATCTTCGGATAAAATTTGACAGGACTTACCTACACTGTAAAAAATCTCGGAAAACTCTCTGAATATACAAAAAAGCTTTCCGTAATACACAGATTCGTACTCCCTCAGCAGTTTTCTGCTCTTAACAAAAACCTTTCCCGTTTAGCAAGAAAGTAAGGGTCGACGCATGCGCAGCTCACACGGCAATTTTATAGTCCAGCACCAAATCCAAACTGAAACTTTCGAAAGCACGCAATGAAAACAAATGCTGACTAGTGTATGCGAAGTAACACTCATCAAGGGGATTAGTAGAAGTTTTGTTCCTCGCATGAATTCACTGAAGATAATTTTAAAGTCTTATATTTTCTTGCTTATGTATCGTCATGAGATTGAATTTGAAGCTATGTCACTTATTTTTAAGTACGAATTGCAACTTCTCGACGCATGCTCGCGGAAGGAATACAAACTGAAATTAAAAACCAAATAACTGCCGAGAGGACGCCATGTAAATTCGTTGCGTCGCATAACTTGTGTAGGTACTTTACTTTTTTCTTGGATACTTTTCTTCTTTCTACCAAATGGGCAATTTTTGTTGGCAGAATTTTATTCTGTCATAAAAATCACCTTTTTGGTGACCAAAGCCTGCAAAAGACCACCGCCGACGAATAGGTAAGTCGCTTTGCAACTCTATTACTTTAAAGAGATTTAGTTCATATAAATCTCGTTAAAAAAAACTATTTTCCTCAGTATCATTTTTTCGTTGTGAACTATTGCAATTTGAAAATATTTTACAATACATAGAACACATATTTAAAGTGCAAGTGTGTCTAGTTTTATTCTGTAAAATTTATGAATTGAAGATTATAAAAAACTGTAAATAAGTGTTATTGTGTACTTTGTTTTTATGTGTCAATCTCAGTTAATATTTGGCTGAACATTTATGTATCAAGCATTATGAATTAAATGTTATAATATGCAAATTGTCAGGTTTGATAGTTCGTCTTTAAGGTTGCATGTTTTCATTCTCTTGTAAACAGTGTAGCTAGATTGTATGAAGTAAAAAAAAAAACTATCTCTTGTAATTAGGAACATAGTGCTTCAGTATTATCTAAATGACGATATCTCTTTAAATATTTGCATTACAGAAACGCTTTAAATTAGTTAAATATGTATTAATTTCTTTAACAAATAGATACATATATGTATTTAAAAGTGTCTTCATTTTTTTCGTTTTACGAGCCTCAATTTTACCAAAAGCAAAAAAAAAAGACTTAATAAAATAATTTTGTATTTTTACACCATATTAAAGTATTTGATTTATAATTTATATGATACTTTGATTTATAATGTATATGATACTTTGATTTATAATTTTTATTATACATGAAATATTATTTATCTCAGCAGAGCTTCATTAGTACGATTTATTTTAGTTGCAATGTACCTGCCCTTAAGGGAAAGAAGCTGCAAATATAACAAACAAGAATTATTTCTCAATAATATATTTTTGTATATATATGAAATACACAAGCAATGAATAGCAATGAGAAAAAGAAAATTAAAAGTAGCAATTATTAGAATAAAATTGAAAGGTTGAATTCGGAGCTCATCAGCCGTGGAAGATTCGATAAATATGGTCAAAAGATCAGAAGATATTAAACTATTTACTAAATAGAGAGTGTTTAAGCTCTAATATATGCATTACATTGGGCCAAACGCACCATATTGCTAAACTATATGCAATAAACAAGAGTTTAAACCTAAAATTAAAAGTAGGGGTTTTTACCTCGGCTAAATTAAGAAACAAGTCCCTATAATTTGTCTTCCTCAGGACAGTACCTACTGTATGCATACTAGTTTAATGTAGGACAGTCAGGAGGAATGAGTCAGTGGCAAAAATGAAACAGCTGCATTTACATACCAAAATAAAAAGTAATATTATTTCATGTCATTGTTTTAAAAGTGATCATTTTTAAAAAACTATGTTATTAATATACAATGTACATATGGGGAGAAGACGAGGGGCGTTCGCAGACTGTGCCATTGACATTTTCAGGGGGTTGGACGGTGGGGGGTGGGCGCAAGGGGGGGGTTCAAAGGGGGGGCGCTTCATAGCATTTTATGGGTACACCGTCACTCTTATGGTGGGGGGGGATTCTCGTATATATGAAATGGAATAATCATGTAATAGAGTTCAATGTTTTAATAAATAAAATATATATTGCATTTTGCGCACACTGTAAAAATAAAATCCGTAACCTATTTTGAATAAGTATTTATATTTGTGATAAGCTGGAAAAGGGCAAGAACAGAAGAATCAACCCGAATGTTTCCAGCAGGGGGACTTGGTGTCATATTTAAATTCATCAATTTCTCTGTTGGTACTTTTCGGTACACTTTGTTCGTCAGAGAAATTGACTTGAGGTGAACGAATTCCGGAACGCGAAGGGTAGGTAAGTCTTGTCAAATTTTATCCGAATATTAAAGCTATCAAGTTTGATACAAGATATGTTTTTAAGTTCTGCATTAAAAATACAATATGTTGATAGTTTTGTCTTGAAAATATTGAGAGAAAAACTGAAGTTTAAGATTGTTTAACAAACAATCCCCACTTTTCAGAAGGTACCCCCCCCCCCCCCCGACGATTTTGTGATTAGGAATGAAACTACTATATTATTTCATAAATTTTCAAAAATTTATAACTGTACATATGTTATGCTGTTAACCACGCTATTTGTCAATAGAAATTCAGAAAAAAAAAAAAAAAAAATCCACGAATGATTTTAAAATTGCTTGTTTCATTGCTGTTAGATATGAAAGAACTGAAACTGATATGGTATGCAATACTATAGTAAAGAATTATATTTTAGAAAAAATCACGGAAAAAGGATTCTGAAATTCTCGGAAACGTTTTTGAAAATTGTTTGGAGAGTTCCGAAATACTCGGAAACATTTTCGAAACTTTCATGAACCACAGCTGCACAGAATACTCAGAAACATTTCTGGAAATTACGGAAAGAGGATTCCGAAATACTCAGAAACGTTTCTGAAAATTACAAAAAGAGTATTCCAAAATACTCAGAAACATTGAAAGAGGATTCCGAAATACTCAGACACGTTTCTGGACATTATAGAAAGAGAATTCCGAAATACTCAGAAACGTTTTTGAAAATTTCATGAACCGCAGCTGCACGATATACTCAGAAACGTTTCCGGATTTTTTTTTTTACAGTGTGGGTAAGATTGGAATCATCAGTAAATTTTTTTTTTCTTCTTAATGCTACTTCAGATACTTTTCGGTCATATTTATGTCATGAACATATCATGGCCATTGGCCAATAATGGACTATTGCTTTGCATACATTAATTAAAAATGCAGTAATGCTACTCAAAATGTAATTCTTAAAATGAAAATCGATATTTTCAAAGAAAATAAAATGTATAAAATAGTCTGCATTTCTAATGCTTACATTGTAGTTTTTAAAGTTACATCCAATTCTAAAATGGATAACAAAAGTAATTAATTTAAATAACATTTATGTTTCGAAGGTTTTTTTTTTTTTTTTTTTTTTGATTTCGAATAACTTTATTGCATTTTTCTATTCTAAACGTATGCAGACGAAGAATGCGATTAAGCGATAAGTACATAAAATTTAAAGAATACAAAAGGATTTTTGAATATTTTCAAGCGGAATGCACATCTTTATTTCCAATAAAATGTTTAAAAAACTGTCTTGTAGGGTCTGGTGGGGGAAAGTGGTCAATGGGGTAAAGTGGTCATTCGTCAAATGAAAGGCTATAGCTTGGAAATAAATGTTCGAATGAATGTGAAAATTTTATTATAGAGTAGGGCAGTTAGAAACTACATTTTGAATACAAAATTTTGCAACTGGCAAAATTTTATTTGGTAAAAAAAATATTTTGTGTGAATATGAAAAGTTTTTAAATCTAAACACCTCTTTTAACTTCCTTGGGAAGTTTTGTTTGTTAGAATTATGAACAGATTGACTGCATAGGAAGCTTCCTACATGTCTCAAGAACTCGTTCTGATTAGCAGTTAGCTGAATCTCTTTTAGATAATTTTTTAGAACAATTTAAGTAAGATGGGGTAAAGTGGTCATAATATTAGGCTTAACGAATATTGTTCTTCTAATGTCACTTAATCGTTAAGTATAAGGCAGCTGTAAATTAAATATTAATTTCACTTAATATGTGCTGTTTATACAGTAAACGGGGTTGAATATACGAGTATATGCATATGCATACGCATTCGTGTAGGTCCGTATATAGACGTATAAATGCACCAATAAATACGTGTATGGGTATCTTCAAGTATTTTTAATCTATACAGATATACATTCGACTATACACGTATATACTCACTTGTACTCGTATATATATAAACACTTATATACTCGGTGTTAGAGACGAATATACGCGTACGTACTCGAGTAGACACTTACATACAAGCATATGATATACAAGTAAACAGGGTGAGTTTAAACTTTTGGGCAAATTATTAAAATGTGTTAGAGGAGAGGATAAGAAACAAGAATCATGAGGAACATATGGTCACACACACAATGCTTACGCACTACATGCACGCAAAGCCAGAAACTGATGGATACAAAACAGGTCGCAAATTTATATTACACACAGAAAATTTTACACAACATTTTAGGTCTCAAGAAAGTTTTAATGCGATTGATGAAATTTGTGGCCTGCAGCTATAATACATCTGGTCGCAATCACAAAGCACTCTCTATTGTAATAACGAGACTTTTGAAAAAGTTCCATTTGTCGCTGCGCCTTTGTTGCAACTACAGGCGTAACTTTTAACAACTGCTCTAAATATTTCTTAAAAACTAAAATGTTGGGTAAAATCATCTTTGTGTAACAAAATTGTGATTTGTTTGCATTCATCAGTTTCTGGCTTTGTGTGCATGTAGCGCGTCAGCTAACGTAAGCTCCTTGTAATTTTTTGCTTCTTATTCTCCCTTCTCACACTCCTTAGATTTTTACCCAAGAGCTTGGATTCATTCTGTAGGCATACATGTATATAAGCTTAAAAACTCGTGTATACATACATGTACTGATGTATGCACGTAAATGTACGTATATACGTCTATACAGGTATATAATCGTGTTTGCACAAATACATACGTATATACTCGTGCTTTCCAATATATATATATATTTATATATATATATATATATATATGAGTAGACACGTACAAACACGCACTGGATGTATCCACGAATTAACTCGTGTATACTCGTATATGTGCGTATGTACACTTATATATGCGTGTATGCGTCTACTGTACACGTATATACTCAGGTATGCATGTATGTACTCGAGATACAAGTGCATACACGCATATGATGTTCGTTTACACGAGTATATACCCGTACGTACACGTGACACGTATATACTTAAGTAGGCACGTGCACGCATGTATCTGATGCATACATGTATCTACTCATATATGAACGTGTTTACTAATGTTTACACGACACGTATATACTCGTGTATACACACGTATGCTTGTGCATATACTTGTAATTATAAAGATAGCAGAAATATACAAATATTAGGGTTGTTTATAATGGTTTTGCATCTATTTTTAACTATGACCACTTTACCCCATGCTATGACCACTTTCCCCCACCCCATGGGGTAAAGTGGTCATAAATACAAAGAGAAAAGAAAGTGTTATAAAACTACTTAAATCAATATTTATTTTCCTAAAACTCAGTGTACTGTGTTCTTTAATAATGCAATGTAAAATAAAAACAAAAAAAGTTTAAAAGTTAAAAGAATTTATTGTATCTATTATTCACATAAGTTGAAAACCTACGATTTTATGACCACTTTACCCCACCAGACTCTAAATTATTTAAGAGCAATTAAAATACTTCTAATATTTTACACACACTAAAGAAAGCCAGTTCGCGTTCTTTAACGCTACTTGGTGTTGTCATTAGTACGCTTTTGCCTCTTCATGTTGATTCATTCGGTGCCATTTTTGCGACTGCGCACAACCCCCTTCCCTCCTTTTCAGCAGGTGACCCGCATTTAGACCACTTCCTCTAAATAAAAACGAGAGAAATGTTGAGCTGTAGCCTGCTACTGCTTTACAAACCGACGATTGTATCCAAAATACAACGTTATTTCAACGTAATATAAATTACGGTTTTCAAAAAAAAAAAAAAAAAAAGGATTTCGATATAAAAACCTTGTAAAATCGTCAAAATCGCAGCTTAACGAAAATACAACTCTGACAACCATTTTAAAACGATAATGAAACGAAATGTGCTACTTAAGCCTATCAAAACGCTACGTCTCATCGAGATGCATTAACGCATGTTGCTGGTATTTTACGCTAGTGTTTGATACAGAAAATGTTCCACTGCTTCCCTGAGAATAGCATTTTCCAGATGTCTCTCTAATGTCGCTGCAAATAAACCCGCTCAATTTGAAACACTTTTTTTCAGAAAAAATGATCTTAATATGTGGAATGTGCGCTATGACGTGTTCTGAATTTGCTCCGTCAGAAGGAAACTGTTTCAAATGTGTTCCGAATGTGTTCTGGATACTGAATCTCGTGAGCCATCACACGAGTCCAGACAACAGATGGTTCGTCAACACATTTGAAAGCATATTTGATCACATTAGGGCACACTTGTGAAATCATTGCTTTCTTTGCTGTAACGAGGATGGCTAGATAAAGATTGGTTGGTTGTGCTATATACTGTATGTATATACTATTAAAAAAAAATGCTGTTATTTTTACTGCAAATTTTGTTACATTTTTTCAATCCCCTCACTCATAATTTTATCTGAAAGAACTTCGTGCTACGAAATTGTAACATATTTCATCACGTCTGCCAAATTCTGCGAAGCTACGCATAAAGTATTCGTAAACATTGATGTCGATTTCAGAATTTTCATCTGTAACTGTTTTGGTCTTGTTTGGAATATTTTTACCGTTACTGTTTTCAAATTACTTATTTCCATTACTATTCATTACATTATGCTTAAGGCTCTTCTAAACCTCTCCGTAAAATCTGACACGGCGAAATCACGAAATCTGTGGCAACGCAGAGGGTGTTTCTGGGAGGGTCTAACTCGATTTTTTTTGCACTGCTAATTGGTCAGATTTCATGATGGACAGCGTCAATCACTGAGTACGTGAATGGACAGCCATAAATCTAAGCTGTGCCCGAAGGTACTGTCTTTGCGATCAGACGAGGGCAGAGAGATCTGCGAAAGATTCGAAGGATCCTGTTCCAAAACATGTTTCCCACCCGGCCTGTTTCCCCTCCGTAAATCAGTAAACATGTGTTTTCGTTTCAAAGTGTTTCTAGAGCTGACTGCTTACGATTTCCGAGAATTTAGTATTCAGCGAAAGGAATAGCAGGGAAAGCTGTCTGAGTTTTCCACTCAAGTTCTCCCGCCAAAGGGTGACAGAAGAAAAGAAGAAAGAAGACCATGTGTCAGGAAATTAACTTATTCTGCAAACTAGAAAATTTGCAGAATGCGTAGAAAATAGAATTGAGAAATGAAGGCAGAAAAAAAAAAGAGAGAAAGAAAAGTTATAACATAAATTCAAGTGCTTTATTAATCATCTAAATTTTAATATTGAACATGGTGCGCACAAATGATGAACAAAATTTTTAAAAATCGAATTTCCGAAACTACTGCACATATCACAATAAGTGATACTTGAGAATAAATAGGAACATTCTAAGGTTTTTTTCCCCTTTTCAGTTACAAACAGGGGCGGAGGGCGGGAACAGAAATTAACGTTGCGAGGGGGGAGGGGGATGTATAATAGTCATTGAGATAAAAGGCCCAATTTCAAGAACTATCACTAACAAAAACAAAAACATATTCCACTATAAATATGGATGTTATTCTCAGACATTAGTCATTCGCCCTGAATAAAATTTTATCAGTTCCACAATGCTACAAGTTAGAAATAAATTCCCGTTCCTTGAATCTATTTTTTCATATCAACTGATGTATTTGACTGTACTCGGGTTTTCAACGCAACATTTCAATCCGAAGAAAGGAGCAAGTAATAAAAACTACCTAATAACATAACATCAAGTTACATGATATAAAGTGGAAACAATAGATCGCAGTCCGACGGAAAAGGTATTTCTACTTCTTTCATTCGATTTAAAACTGCTCAGGGTTTGAATATTTTAATGCAGTAATGAAAATAATTCAGAATAATGACACCTTGAGAACAAAAATTAACATTACACAAAAACGGTGAACTGTGCACTGGAAAATTGTTAAAAGCCATTTTATAACTGCCGAGCACAGACCAGGCATTAAAAAAAAAAAAAAAAAAAAGGTTCGCGTACATTCAAGGAGGATATGATAAAAATTCTAATTTTATCAACCCAGTATGTCGAAGGGAAACATGTTAGGAAATATTTTTTTATCATTTCATTGAACAAAAGAACCTTTCAGTAATTCATGCATTAGAGACGTACCGAGTAGCACTTTGGTCGAGTATCGAGTTCCAAGTTCCAATTATGTTTTAAGAAGAACCACCGACACACACGTGACGAATTTTGAACACAGTGGTCAGTGGAAGAGTAGTATATACCTCCATGTCCACACACACACACAAATAATAGTTTTAAAAACAAAATTCCAGCCGAAATTTAATTGCGCATTATTGAAAAGATTTGTTTCTGTCAATAATTTTGACAAATAAGTTATTTTTTAAATTAAAAATAAACAAATACATAAAAGGTAGTGTTAATCAAGTTGGAATTAAAACAAATTATATCAATCCATACTTCTAGTCCGCCAAACGTAAATAATGTTTAAAAGCAAGTGAAACAACGTTAACACACTCTCAGAAATGGACTTTCATATTCGACGAAATTTTCTTCGTTTCTGACGAAATCGCTTCCAGGGATATGCTCCGAGCGAACATTTCGTCAAATTGAGGAAACTGCTTTCGTCTCTGGTTTGAAGATGCGAATTTCGTCAAATGTAACGAAATATTTCTTCATTCTAGTTTCGTCAAATCGACAATCATTTTCGTAGTTTTGAGAGTATTAGTTTCGTCAAATTAATTTCGTCATATTTGAGTATGTTAATTTCGTAATTTTTTGAGTTTATTTTTTATTTTAATTTTTCTTTTTTGAGCTGATTAGTTTTCTTTCTTTTTTTTTTTTTTTTTGACAATACTAACGAACCTCGTTAATTCGAACACGCTTAAAAAGAATTACTTCTAAAACGGACTTTTTTGTATTCTCTGTCCCATTGTTTTTGTTTTTCGAATAAGACGAATTCTGTTAAGAATAATCGATTTTAATGATCCATTAAAGTTCGTTTTAACGAGGTTCGACTGTACCTTATAAGATTTAGTCAAATCTTCACTTCAGAATCTTACCACCATAATTTCCCACTTTGATGCGCATAGTCACACTCACAGGCCCGTCATTTACGGGGGGGTTGACATTCCCCCCCCCTTGATTTTTGAACATTTATTCTTTACGTACGAAAGGTCGTGGCTTTAGTTGGTTCTCTATAAAAATTTTGAAGAGTGTACACCTTTTTCCACAATTGGAAAAAAAAATCGAAATGACTGGCCTGCACTCCCCCTCTCCGCCTAAAGCAAAAGGCAAGTATTTGTTGAAAAAAGAGACACATAAAAGATGTTAAAAAAAATTTTATTAATATAAAAATACAAGCAGACAATTTCTTTAAAATGTAAAAATAATTATTGCAAATTCAAGGTAAAGAACAATGAAATGATGTCTGGGAATTAGGGCTTTACGATGCATCGATGCATCGTAAAGCCCTAAAATTAAAATTGGAACGGTTTGGTTCTTTTTTTTGGCGTTCCAAAAACCACCTACGTTCCTACTCGGGTGCCCAAGTACCTCCCTGCCGTGTGTGTGTGTGTAACGGAAACAAACTGTTGATTATATATAACTAGCGACGATTATTCATAATTTTCAATAGACTTGGTAAATATGATACATTATGTAATGTTTATCAAATTTACTAGTTTATTCACATAATTTCCTATTCGTGGATAATGCAATAAATTAGGATTATTTGTGGAGTAATGAGATCTTAATTGCAAAAACTGAACATTTTCAAGCAACACCAGAAAACTCAATCGTCTAAAAAAAGAAAAATGTCTCGGTTGCAATTAAAATTTCTAATAATATTTCAATTAAAAAACTGAAATGTGCCTTTTTTTTGTACATTACTTTCATTTCTTGCCTTGGAAAATGTATATTAGATAATAGTTTTAATTCTATAAAAAAAAAAGTTTATATTATTAACTATTTAATGTTTACCTAAACAAAACGGAACTTCAAATTTAATTACATATTTAGAATTCTATATAATGTCAAAGTCTTGAAAATTAAAGATCTGAAAGTAAATGCATAACACACAAAGCCTCGATATCAAAAAGCAAACCAAGCCAATATTCTAAAGAAAAACATTTTCTTGTAAGATAACCTATTCAGACTCATTCTGCTGTGACTTTCCGAATTATTAGCAACTTTTTTACTAAACTTCATTTTCAAAGGCATCGTTGTGTGTGATATATCTGATCCTTCCAGAAAGAGACGATTATTTTTAATTAATATTGCTAGTTCAGGAACATTGTCAAGCAAAATATTTTTTCTATACAAACTGACCTGATTTTTAGAAAAGCTATGGACTTTTATTGTATTCACCACTACGAGTCAAGAAATATATTTGATAAATATTAAATAGTAGTCATACCCACACGGCTTTGCTTGTAGTAGAAAATTAAAAGGTCTTATGATTCGCCTGTATAATTACAAAAAATGTATGGTGAATTTTTCGCCTATTGGCTTACCATATTACGGTTCCACGTTATGATAACTTGGTAATTTACTCGTCCGTCGTATGATAATTTTGCTCGGGAAAGTGTTCTTAAAATTGGAGTAGAAAAAGAACAAAATCGAATTTTCGAAAAATTGCTTCGAGGTGCACACCCCACGCTACAAACTAACTTTGTGCCAAATTTCCTGAAAATCGGCCGAACGGTCAAGGCACTATGCGCGTCACGGGAACCGGACATAACGTCCAGATCCATAACGTCCACGGACATAACATCCATGACCAAAACGTCCAACGGACAAAACATCCGAGGGACAAAACGTCCGACGGACATAACGTCACAGAGATCCAGACAACCAGACATCCTCCAGACATCCAGACAGACTTCAGCTTTATTATAACAAAGACTATTTCCCAACTTTAGTGGCAATGGGGTTGATTCCAAAATTAAAAGTTTTTTTTTTTTTTTTTTTTCTGAAAGAGCATGCTTAAAAACATTCGCAACTCCAATAAACTATAGGGGGCGCTGCAATCACTGTCTAATAGTGGATGTAAAAGGTAGAACAAACAGATGCCGTGACTTATAACCTGCTTTGACGGTGAATGACAGTAATTTTTGATCGTGTTTGTGAGAAGCTTTCATTTCTATTCTTCTGAAATTACATTACACAACAAACTGTCTGAAGCCTGTAATTTACCCAAAGAAAACACGTGGCATGGAATGTTTTACCTTTTTCTTTAGTATTGTTAATCACCGCAAGGTAGCGTATTCGAGCTCTGGAGTTGCAAATAGAATCTGACCATTCTTTAAATAATTTGACTAAGTTTAATAATTTTAAAAATTTATTTTAATCGGTACGCTTTTATTATGTACGCTTCTGCCGATGACATCACAAATGATGAAATACCATTCACTGTTGCCATTCGTAGAGCGTAATATTTAATTCGCATCTTTACTCAAGTGTAATGGCAACGATATGGTTGATAGCAAACGTAGAGCGCAATATTTAATTCGCTTCTTGAATACAATAACGTGAAAACGCAATACACAGATGCGCCTAAGTACATCATTTGTGACGTCATAAAGACCACGTCTTATTTTCAAAATCGGACATGTTAAAAAATAAGCATCTGGAAATGAAAGTTTTTTCTCGCTTCATGTTTTTTTTTTTTTTTTGCTTATTCTATCAATTTCAATGACTAAAAATAGTACTTCTGACTGAAGGAAACAACCCCATTTTGAATAATCTCTGGGGAATATGTATAATCGCCAGATTAATCTCATTCTACTGCACATACACTCAGGAGTGGGAAATTTCATGATTTACTCGCCACTTTTCCCCTAATGTGGCTAGTGTATTTTAAGTGAATTCGTTTATATTTTTGCAAATTTCACATCGAGATATAAATCGCAATCACTGTACTTGGCTATATATTTTTTAAATTAATAATTTAATAAAGAAATACATAAATAAAAATGGCATTTCGAATTTTTTTCCCATTATAAGATGCGGTAATTTTCACTGATTTTTCAAACAAAATAACTTCTACATTTAAACGGGGGTACTTATATTAAAACAGCATTGAAAAATATATCACCTAAATAATTTCAAAAACTTATCGAATAGAACTCGAAAGAAGAAAAAAACTTCTTTTTAGAACGAGTTTCGTCGATGTCACAGAAATAAAAGACCAACACACAAAACGACAAAGAATGAATGGTCATTAGTAGGGATTCAGTAATTTATTGCCTGCCATTGAGGCAAAGCGGAGGAGCGGAGAAGCAGAAGACAAGACCCCAAGACCCTGAAGACCCTGGGGGAGAAGAGAAACTGGTCCCTCAAAGTGGGAGGAAATGGGTGTGGTCTGGTGAAAGGCGTGTTTTTCGCAGTTTTTCACAATTTTTCGAAAACAAGGCTTTACTCTGTGGAGAATATCAATAGAACAAATTGTCTCAGAAACAAACTCAAAATATGTTTTTAAAGAGAAATGTTCAATCTTTTGCGCTCCTTTTTCAGTTTTTCCATATCATTTTTCAAACGTGTTAAAATAGTCGTTTAAAGTTTTAAAATGCTATTAAAAAAATTTCAAAATAATTACAGAAAAAATAAAAAAGCGCATATCTAGTTCTGTGTCATAGCCATCGTTTAAAACAAACCGCATGAAAATATTCCAGTAATTTCTCGTGTTATGCTTTGCACAGGTAGCAGATTTTCCCGTAGAGAAAGCATTAGCGTCGAAATCCAAGATGGACGGTATAGAAGAGCCTTAAGCATTTGAAAATAAACTTAGCACTTGCAGATCGTTGAGCTCCATATTTTGTGTACGTTATGCGTTAGCACTTGTACATTGAGCATGTGTACATCTCTGAGCATTCACATTTTGTTTTAAATAAACTTTTATTCATGAAACTGTTTAAGTTGTAGAAGAATCTAACTAACTAAATTTAAAAATTATACAATTGTTATCCTGATGTTTGGTCATCGATTATGCTTGGAACAAGGATCCCTAACCTTTGTTATTATTTGTTACACTTTATAAATTTATGAAATTTGAGTCTCACAATTTAAATTCAACACAAATGCATAGTGAAGCACAAAACTGATGTTTGAATTTCTATTCTGAGCTCAAAAGTTATATCATTTACCTTGGTCTGATTTCTGAAACTACTAAAGCTGCTACTAAAGCTATGTGTGTGTCTCAGTATATACATTGGACCTGAAATTATTCAAAAATTAGACTGGGAAACAAAAGGTTTAAAACCACTGGTTTAGAAGATAATCCTGAGAAATTTACCTTTTTTTTCCTTACTTAAATCAAATTTTCAATTTGCTGTTCGACATGTTAATAAAAAATTTTATATTTTGAAAAAAGACCATGTCCTTTTTATAAAAAAAAATATACAACTTGATGAACTAAAATTAAAAAACATGTATGATGAAAATTTTGACGAAAAACTTGTAATTATTGGATAATTAAAAAGTGCATTCTGTTGCAGTTATTAAAGAAATATTTCAATAATATACATTTATTTCATGCAATCTATTTAACACTATAAAAGAGAGGCTCAGGGGGCCACAGACTGGGATACTGGGAGTTTTCAGGGCTTTTAATTGAAAAAACTCCAGTTTTAGCTTTGATAACGCAATTTTAGGCTATTGTTTTTTCATGTTCGTTCAAAAGGTGTAGGGATACCTTCCCGAGATGTTTGTTGAAGCTGATGTTTTGAAAATAACGTTTGAGCTGTCTTTGGTGATGTAAACGTGAGAAAACGGGGGGGGGGGGGACTTTCTAGAAAACTGAATTAAACTGGAGCTTTAAAATTGCAATTTTAGACTATCTTTAGTAAACTATAAGGGTAAGAGGTTCCATGAATGATCCCCTCCGAAAACGACTCAGAGGGGAAGAATTAAGAACATCTTTTAGGGGACTTAAGGGGATATCCAACCTCAATGTTTTAAAGTTTAATTTTAAAAGTACAATTTAAAGCTGTATTTGAAGACGTTAGAGGAAGAAGACACGGAGAATCTCGTCGGAAATTAAAAAAAAAAAATCGCTTAAAAACATTTCAGCTATATTTGATGATAAAAGGGAAGGGAGGAGGGGAGAGGAGTCTTATTCTATAAAAATATGATCCAAGAGAATTTAGTGTATATAAAGGTGACATATATTATTTGTGTTCAACTAATAAAGTTTATAAATGTAAAAAATAGCTTTTATAAATTAAATGCTTATGGAATTTTGCAATAGAATCGACCTGATGCATGTAGAAACGAGAATTCTGCAATACAACTGTCTAGCAATGTGATATAAATTCTTCCGGTTTTCCACCTCTAGCTCAGTCACTCCTATGCAGGGCTGATGAGTGCTAACAAGCATGAAACTACAGTCCTCGGCTTTAACTGACTGAGCTGGCGGTATATTTCATGAATGTGATGTAAATTTTAAAATATATATATATATATATATATATATATATATATATATATATATATATATATATATATATATATATATATATATATATATATATATATATATATATATATATATATATATATATATATATATATATATATATATATATATATGTGTGTGTGTGTGTGTGTGTGTGTCAAATAAATTAATTTAAAAAATATTGAGTTTAATGACTGTTTAGTAGTAAAACTGTAAATGATTTCTGCAGATGCATTTCAAGATTTCCTCTTTTATTGAAAAAAAAAGAATATACTTCTGTTTAAGGTCAAGATATGTAAGACTTTTTCCTGATGACATTTGTATTTAGATTTCCTGACATTTGAAGCCGAAATTCATTTTTTTTTCGTATTTTGAAAAGCCTTGAAACAGTGAACCCTCCACACCAAATTAAATTAGACGTTCGGCCGAAACAAAATAAGTCTTAGTTGACCAACACTCCATTATTAAACTTCAGCCCAAAGACGATGAGGATTCCGCAATACCTTTTCTAGTAATATGATGTAAATTTTAAAATGTGTATTTATGTCAAATAGGTTAATTAAAAAATATTTTGTTTTACGGCAATGTTTAATAAACTGCAATATAGGAGTTCAGAGGTTCTAACTGCGGCAGTTTAAAATGTAAATTAAATACGTGTTTTAATTTTTAGCTGCATTAGGGAACTTATTTCTTCCTTGAGACAGTAACTTTTTAAAAAGCACTCTGTATTTCAAAGTATAATTAAGCCAGTTTGACCAGGAATTTCTGCGAACTCGTGTTTTATTTAATGAAAATCGCATTATTGACAAAATTCAAGCACAACTGAAACTTTTAAAATTGAAGTGGTATATTCTACCCAAACAGAATTAGAGTCGAATACGATTCTATCTACCAATAGCGCAGCCAAAAATTTGCATTGCTTCATCCAGTTGAAATTTCTCACTACGCTACTGGTAGATAGCATTCCATCTAATTGAACACAATTGAGTTGATAGTAATAATAAAGTTTTTGTTCTTGAGGAATTATTTTTTTAAAACTAACTTATGTAACCATTTGTTTTTGACACATCTTTGTTTACTTTTTACATTATTGATTGGCTTTGAAAACGTAATTATGGAAATTTATATTTCAAATTTAGATGTGATTTCTGTAATAAATATGATTTTGTACTACAGTTTCCTGCTACTTTTTTTGCTTGTTTGTCAATTTGCTGTAAACTATTCAATTGGTTTTGAGATGCCATTATATTTTAAATTTTCATAGTAATAATGCAGATCAATTATCATATTCAGTCAAAGCCTAAACCCATCATCAAGCCTATAGTCTCAACAGAAGTGAATTTAGTGCATATTTCTTCTTTTTATAAGCTTCTTTTATGCTTGTGTAGCACGCATTCCGGGAGGCTATTAGTGATCTGTAATTGTTAAGAAATATATCCTAAAAACTGTACCAAAGTGTGTGCCACAAAATGTTTAGTGCAAGTGTTCAAAAACCATTCTTTTACACTATCCATGAAGTGTCTAAAAAGTGCGTTAAAAAGGAAACACATGTTTCGAACAGTGTTCGAAACATGTCGAGGATGGACATCTTTAGAAACACTTACCTCCTTTGACTCACCTACTTTATAACAAAAAATTCAAAATTTAATAGGGTCTGGTGATGTAAAGTGGTCATAAAATCGTAGGTTTTCAACTTCACACAGTGAATAATAAATACAATAAATTCTTTAAACACTTCACATTTTTTGTTGTTATTTTACATTGCATTATTAAAGAACACGGCACATTAAATTTCAGGAAAAAAATATTGGTTTAGGTAGCTTTATAACAATTTTATTTCCCTATGTATTTATGACCACTTTACCCCATGGGGTGGGGGAAAGTGGTCATAGTTGAAAATACATGCAAAACCGTTACAAATCACCCTAATCTTTCTATATTTCGGTTATTTTTATAGTTACAAATATATGCACAAGTATATGCGGGTATACACGAGTATATATGTGTCGTGTCAACATGAGTAAACACATTCATATATGATTAGATACATGTATCTGATGTATCATGCATCAAATACATGTATACATGAGATACATGCATGCACCTGCCCGGAGGCGGATCAATTGAAGGGGGGGGGGCCCTAAGCGGTGAAAAATTTTGGGCCCCCCTCTTAAGTAAAAAAAGGAAGTTCCAATGAAATAAAAATAAAGTATAAACAAAAATTTAAAGCAATATCGTTACGCAATAATTTTTATTTTTAGTATCTAACTTATATAATTTTTGGCGTGCTTTACTGGCAGCAAAATCGTCAATTATTCTTTTAGTGTCGATGCGATTTAACATATCTTTCAATATGTTTCTATGTATAAAATCGCCAAGTTATTTAATCTATCTAATCGCATTTTATTTCTTAAATAATTTTTCACTCTCTTCAAAACAGAAAAAGATCGTTCGCCAGACGCATTCGACAATGGAATAGTTAAAAAAAATTTCAGCAATGTTTCCATGTTCGGAAATGTACAAGACATTTCTTTTGCTGCATGATAAATGTGATAACAAGAGTCTGGAAGTGAGTCTAAAGTGTCTGGATTTTCTGGTGTTGTTTCAGAGGCGTTTTCTTGGAGGAACATAATAAAGTGATAAAATTCATCTTCTAAAGTGCAAAAATCAATATCATTTCTGTAAATTTCCTTCAAACGTTTGAGTGATGCTTTTATTTCTTCTGTAGACACGCTTCGATCAAAGAAGATCCGAAATGGCTCAATGGCAACTTCATATTTCTGAGCTCTTAGAAGAGACAACTGTGCGTTTATGCTGTCACATATCACAAAAAAAGAATTAACTTTAAAATCGTTTCTGGTTGAGAACTCGTGTCCTGGTTCTTCATTTTCATCAAAAAAAAAAAAAAAATAGTTCCTCTTTCGACGTCTGCTAGTTTGCACATCCTCTTCACTAAATGCTAACCCTGAAATAGCAGTTGCTTCTTTTTCTACTCTTTCGTATTCTTATCGAAAATTAATGATGAAATTTTCTAGCGATTTCATTAAACTGGACCCTTTTAAGAGTTCACACTCTATTGATTGCAATGATTTGCTAACTGCATTTATTCGTTGCAAAATAGTGTTCCAAATCAGTCATTAAGGCAGTTTCATATTTTACAATCTTCTTTAAGAGTGCTGTCGCCTCTAGAATAACTCGCTTTTTTCTCTTCTTTCGCAGTACCAATTTCTTGCAGAGCCTCTATTATGTATGAGAATCCAAATTTTATAGTCAAAACCGCATCTGCTCCAGCTGACCACCTTGTGTCAGATACTCTTTTTACAGAAACTGATTATCTCTTTGTGTACACTTGGAAGCCAAAATGCTCCATCGATGAGTTGATGCAGAGAAAAAGGTAAACAGCTTCTACACAAACATAAAATATTTAATAGAGCTACAACTTTCTGCAGCGAACTTTCCCATTAAATTTAGGGAATGTTTGGCACACGGAATAAAAAGAAGTTTGGGACAGTACTTTCGTTTCGACATATCTGCACGGGCCGTTCGTTTAATTAGAGTTAGTAATATTTGAAACCAAAAAAATTCGACCTTTGCATTCCATTCAAATTTCGGGGTCCTATGGCATAGTGGTGAAAATTTTGGAGCCCGTAAATCGGGACTCACGGTTCACGGACCTGTTGATCAAGGGCAGATCCAGCATCAGGTTAAGGAGGGGTCATTTTGGGAGTCATTTTTTGGCATAAAAAGAGCATATTTTGGAGGCCCGTATAGTAGAACTCATGAGCCTATTGGTAAATCAGGCCCCGGCTCTAAAAAAAAATCGTTCATTCAGTTTCAGTTGGTAAAATCTAAAACCAACGTATTCGAATTTCAGATTTTAGTCAATGTTCGGGTCTCTACGGCACCGTAACTCAAAATATTGGTTAAAAAATTTTGGGGGTCCCCTAAACTGGACCTCATATACCAATTGGGTTAATCACATCTCGACTGTAAAAAATATCTGTATTTTAGTTACAGTTGGTAATTTCTAAGGCAAACGTATTCGAGCTTTAGATTCCAGCCGAACTTCGACGCCCTATGGCATCGTAATTCAAAATACTGCCGGAAAATATTTGGGGGGCCCCTAAACCGGACCTCATGGGCCTATTGGTTATCAGATCTTGACTGCAAAAAAAAAAAAAAAAACTCTAGTTTAGTTGCAGTTGGTAAACTCTAAAACCAACGTATTCGAGCTTTAGATTCTTGCCGAACTTCGAAGACCTATGGCATTGGCATCGTAATTCAAAATTATTAGTGAAAAAAAATTTGGGTGGGAGTCCCCTACACCAGTTATAATGGGCCTTTTGGTAAATCAGGCCTCTACTGTAAAATAACTCATTCGTTTAGTTACAGTTGGGAATATTTAAAACCAATTTGTTCGAGCTTAACAGTTTGCAGTCGATCTTTGGTTCCTATTGTATTGCTGAATTTAGGGGCCCTGTGCCATCACGGGGCCCCCCGCGGCCGCTTAGTTTGCGTACCTTTAGACCCGCCACTGCACCTGCCTACTCAAGTATGTACGTGTATACACGAGTATATAAGCATGTATACGTGATCACCTAAAGGAGTATATACTTGTCTACTCGAGTATATACGTGTCACGTGTATATGCGAGTATATACGTGAATAGTAGACGTATATACGCATTGTACATACATTCATATACGGGTATACACGAGTTAATTCGTGGATACATCCAGTGCATGTTTGTACGTGTCTACTCACGTATATATATATATATATATATATATATATATATATATATATATATATATATATATATATATATATATATATATATATATATATATATATATATATATATATATATATATATATATATATATATATATGTATATATGCAAGCAAGAGTATATACGTATGTTTTCGTGTAAACACGACTATATACCTGTATAATAGACGTATATATGTACATTTATGTGTATACAACAGCACATGAATGTATACATGAGAATATCCACTAATATACATGTATGCTTACAGAGTGAATCCAAGCTCTTGGAAAAAAATCCAAGGGGTGTGAGAGGGGAGGATAAGAAGCAAAGAACCATAAGGAACTTATGGTCGATGACGCGCTACATGCACACAAAGTCAGAAACAGATGGATGCAAAACACGTCAAAAATTTGTTACCCAAAGGTGATTTTACCCAACATTTTAGTTTTTAAGAAATATTTAGAGCAGTTGTTAAAAGTTACGGCCTGTAGTAGCACACTTATCGGAACAAAGGCGCAGAGACTGATGAAAGTTTTTCAAAAGTCTCGTTATTGCAACAGAGAGTACTTTGTGATTGCAACGCATGTATTACGACCGCAAATTTCATCGATCGCTTTAAAACTTATTTAAGACCTAAAATGTTGCGTAAAATTGTTTTTCTGTAATAATTGTGTGACCTCTGTTTTGCATCCATCAGTTTGTAGCTTGGCGTGCATGTAGCGCGTCAGCGTTGTGTTTGTGACCATATGTTTCTTATGATTCTTGCTTCTTATCCTCCCTTCTAACAACTTTTAACAATCTGCCCAAGAGTTTAAACTCACCCTGTGTACATGTATATCATATGCTTGTATGTAAGTGTCTACTCGAGTACGTACGCGTATATACGTGTGTACCTGAGTATAGAAGTATTCGTATACATACGAGTATAAGCGGATATATACGTGTATAGTCGAATGTATATTTGTATAGATAAAAAAAAATATTTGCAGATACCCATATACGTGTTTATTGGTGCATTAATGTGAATACGTGTATATACGTGTCTACACGAGTATATGCGTATGCATGCGCATATACTCGTGTATTTAACCATGTTTACTGCTAAACAATACATATAATTATTGAAATTAATATAAAATTTATATCTGCCTTATACTTAACGATTAAGTGGCATTAGTAGAACAATATTCGGTAAGCCTAATATTATGACCACTTTACCCCATCTTACTTAAATTGTTCTAAAAAATTATCCAAAATAGATTCAGCTAACTGCTAATGAGTAAGAGTTCTTGAGACATGTAGGAATCTTAATGCGCAGACACTCTCTTCATAATTCTAACAAACAAAATTTCCCAATGAAGCTAAAAGAGGTGTTTAGATTTTAATTTTTTTCATATTCAGACAAAATATTTTTTTTACCAAATAAAATTTTGCCAGTTGTAAAATTTTGTATTCAAAATGTAGTTTCTAACTGCCCTACCCTAAAATAAAATTTTCACATTCGTTTGAACATTTATTTCCAAGCTATAGCCATTTATTCGACGAATTACCACTTTACCCCATTAACCACTTTCCCCCACCAGACCCTAATGTATTAAAATGGTTGTTTTGCATAAGGAAAATGAGGAAAGAAAAGAAATTTATATCTTAAATTTTATTAAGGTGTGTTTGATTGAAGAAATTTATTAAAAAAAAAAACCATAAGTTGTTTTTTTTTTTTTTTTTTAACGTAACCTCATTTGGGGAAGAAAAAAAAAATCTTAAGGAGCATCTGTGAAATAAAATATAATCTCTCAAAAACCAGCAAACTCTAATTTTTTCAAGTTTTATATTTCACGTTTCGAAGAACCAAAACATCCAATAGTTAATCCTACTATAGTAAAACCAGTATACTTAGTACAAAGTATGTTAAAATATTACATCTTTAAACTGCGCTCTTCAAAGGGTCAAAGTAAAATCTTTGATCTCTACTTCTGTTAAGAAAGTGGAACTACCGATAAATATTTGTCTTGCATAAAACTTTGAATGTATGGAAGAATGATACGACAATTTGTGAACAAATAAATTATGTTGGAAAATAGTTGTGCTGATTTTATAATTTGTTCTTTAAAGAGAGAGAGAGAGAGAGAGAAGGATTTGAAGTGATTTTATTCAAATAGTGTATGGAAAAAAAATACATTCAGTTACAACGTACAGAGCAATTTTGTATCTATATACTTATATATTATTTCTGTAGCCTGTTTTTGGTTTCTACGCCAGATTTTCCTCAATTCTTGATCGATTTCTTTAATTTACACCTTATTTTAAAGCTTATGGTGCTGGCTACTGACGAAAAATAGACCCACGGTCTAAAAATTGTTCTTTTTTCAGCCGAAAAACCTGTTTTAAAGAACCAGAATGAGGTTTTCGGTTAAACTTATAGCTTTAATTGGCGCTTTGACCGACAGAGCTGAATAGCTTGATCGGCAGAGCGTTCTCTTCGTAACCAGGAGAATGCGTGTTCGTGTCCACGTCCGGACAATCTGCAACAAAACATTAGAGAAATATCGCGCATTACATGAAGACTTAATTGAGGGAATAACAACTATAAAGGAATAGAATAAATGAGAAGGAAACGCTCCTTGCTGATATGAAAACTTGAAGTGACTTTGTGCAAAATTGCTTCGGAATTGTACGTTTTCTTTTTCTTTTTAAGCTTTGGCTCTGGTAAGAAAATTAAAGCATAATGTAAGCGAAAATATAAGTACACTGTTAAAACCAGAAGTGCCACAAGGGTAAAGAATTTCACCCTAGGGTGAAAAAACGGTGACTCAGGGTGCAACAGAGGCTAGGAAGTGTCGTTAAGGTGCTTTTGGTTCCTCAGTGGGTGAACAACGTTAATTCAAGTGCTAAAAGACCATTCAATACGAGAGCGACTCGTTGCGCATGCGCCCTGACAACAACTCCAACGACAACTTCAGTTTGAATGGCGAACGAAGGAAGTTGCAACGAAATGTACTTTCACATTGAATGAAGTACAAAACTGAAAATTTCGTGGATTAATCTTCGAAACCTCGCGTAAGTAAAAGCATTTGATCATATTGTAGCTCTTAGAGCTTTCGAACATATTTAAAGTGTTTAAAGTATGTTGACAACTGCTTATTGTTCCGTTTACCTTATTAAATATTTAATATCTTGCTATTTATATCCTGCAAAACTGTTACCTAAAACTATCTATCAGTACTATCTTAAACAACAACAACATTAAAAATAAAAACTTTAAATCAGCTGATAATTGAATAGCTAATTCCGGAATAAAAATGCATCGACGCGACGTGAGCAGCCTATATACCAATGTATATTTCTTCCCAATGAAATAACTACGTAGTAAAAACGAACAGAGCAGCAAAGGCGGAGGAAGAAAAAAAAAAAAAACGCGTAAAAAGAAATCTCTCTCACTCAGGGTGACTGATGAGTTTCACATCGTGTTTTGGTTAACGTATCTTTCATAGGCATTATTGCATGAAGCGAATGTAGTTATCTACTCGTTTTTATTTTTAATATGACGGAAAACTTGACATTGGAAAGAAGGGCTTTTAAATTAGTATTTATCTTGTACGCATAGGGATACTCAAATATCGAATCTTATAATAAGTATTGATATGTTACGCTCGATTAAAATTTTAAGCGTTAATGACACGCTTTTATTTTCCCATGATTCTAATCTAATGTTACCTAATATTTCTGGTTGTTCCTGCAAATGATTGATAAATACATTTACTGTTCATTTTCAGTACGGATCATGCAGTAAAAGTTGTCAACAACATATTAATTACTGAGCAGTCCAAGTGTGAATGCAAGAAAGTTAGTGCACGAACAGACAAATTAAAGTCATGAACACTTCTAAACTATGTTCGAAAGTTGAAATGTGATCAAATGCCTTCGTATATATAAATCAAAATAAATAAAACACAATTGTACTCAAAAACTCACACAACACGGAGGGGGGGGGGAATCTTTATAGGAAGCAATAAAAGTGCCATTTTTCTCACCTAGGGTACCATCTTTAACCTACGGTGCACGTTAGGTGAAGGGAGCCAGTTTTTCACCCTTGCTAAAGGTGCAATTTCGGCTCTCTTTCGGGTGTCGCTGGTGAACAAGCGTTTCACCCCTGAAAGGTGCCAAACGCAACCTGTAGTTTTAACAGTGTAACAGGTTTAAGATTTCAGACTACAATATAATTGTTTTTTGTTCAGAAAAAAATAATAAATCGTATATTGAAATGTATATTCTTCTAATGAGTTTTTGACTCTTTGTACAAATAAAAAAAATTACTACCTCAATTTGAAGGGCAAAATATATATTTTTTCTCCTTTTTGCAAAAAAACAAATAGCTTATCACATTTTTACTACATTCGAAAAGCTACGCCCTAAAAAAGAGTATAGTTCAATTTATTTTGTATTTTAACCGTGCTGTTAAATGATGAACACGTGCTGCCATCTAAGTCATAACGGTTCAAGCAGCCTGCGGTAACAAATTGTAAAAATTTTCAAGAATAAAAAAATGTTTCTTCAATATCTTATCTTATATATTATTCCCTTCTCATTTTAAAACTTATCAGGCTGGCTAATGAAGAAAAAAAGACTTACGGTCGAAAAATCAAGTTTTCGAAAACGCCCCTTGCTGTTTCAAAACCTTGATGCTGCCTGTAGTTCTTATGCATTTTTTAAAAGCAAAGTTCTAATGCAGTTTTCCATTTTTTACGTCGCTTTCGGCAAAAAAAAAAAAAAAAAAAGCCTGTGCGTGTGTTCATATTTTAATAAAGCTTAAAAGCACTGGACTTAGTTGTTCGGTTAAATTGATAAGTTTTTTTACGGTAGAGCGTTCGGCTATAAACTATCTGAACTTCGGGCAAGTTTGGGCTGTCCGATATAATATCAAATTTTTATTAGTATTACGCATTACATGTACTCATAACATACAAACGTAATAAAATAAATGCAGTGGGAATGCTACTTGGTGTTTCGACTCCTTTATGCAGGCTACAGTTATCATTCGGATAAGTTGACTGCTAATCGAAGAGTGTTCTTCCTTATTTTTAAGCTTTGACTACATCCAGACCACTCAGCATAATGTAAGCATAAAAAAGTATTAGATTTACCTAAAGGAAATCCTTTTTGTGCAGAAAAACATTTTCATTGTATGCTGAAATGTAGATGTTTCTAATAGCAGTGTTCGACATTTTGTACAAATGAAAAAATACTACGCCAAATTAAAACTACGAGTTTCACCCAGTAAACCTTTAATTTTTTATTCGCGCGAATACGATATAAAGCATTAAAATTATTATCAACTTCATTAGCAAGAAATGGTTTTCTACTCCTCTGTTTTCTGCTGAAAAAAAAACACATTTTGTCTACGTTCGAATAATTACACTTAAAAAACGGACTCAGTTCAACTGGTTTTGGTTTTGAATTTTAAGTGTTCGATTAAAAGAGAAACATGTGCGGGCATTTAAGCCGTAACTGTAAAAGGAACCTTCTATGTGAAATTGTTCAATATTCAAAGATAAAAACACTTACTTTCAATCTAATTTATTACTTCTCTAGAATGTTCGTTTCAATCGCTACGTGAGATCTTCGTCATTCTTTAATCAAATTCCAAGCTTTTCGGATAATTTTAAATCGTATCACGCTGGTTAATGACAAAACATAGAAGCATGATCTTATTATTATTATTATTATTATTATTATTTTTATTATTATTATTATTATTATTATTATTATTATTATTATTATTATTATTATTATTATTATTATTATTATTATTATTATTATTATTATTATTATTATTATTATTATTATTATTATCATTATTATTATTATTATTGGCAAAAAGCTTTTTTGCTGTTTTTTACTACGCATTCCTTCAATGAACAGCTTTCGAAAAGGAAGGCGCAATTGCTAGGTTTGTTGGGGTGTCGAGCTGTTAATCAGAATATCGCCAATTCGAATCCGTGCCAATGAATATCTCTTTAATATTTCATTTTTCCCGTCAGATGCTCACATGGGCAGGACTGTATTTGCCACAACCTGTTTTTTTACGTGCACAATTATTGCTTTTTCACGAGTCACTACTCAGCCACACTTTTAATGATATTTATGTTTGAATTGAAAATATGTACGACCAAAAGGTGAGCGATGATCAAATTATCACAACGTTGTATTTAACGAGGTTTTGTTACTGATGTCTTTGAATTACATGCCTTCTCTTCTGCGCTTACTTTTTTTTCGGTTCTTCTTCATAATGTTCTTCCTTTGAAATTCTTAAAGAGCGAAATACCGTATGAAACGATTCGAAGCACAGTGCGGAGTTCCGCACCTGTCGACTAGTTAACCGTTTAACCGCCGAACTATTGACGGATGATCAAATTTGAGTAATTTTTTAAAATTATGTCTATTTATGTCTAGTAAATACAGAAATAAAATAAAATTTCCAGAAAAAAAATTTTTACTATGATTTTCAGTGTGTTCCATTTTTGGAACATTGGCGTTTTGCATGAAGTTTTTTTTTTTCAGAGAATTTTTTTAAACTAAGAGGTTTTGAATGCGGTTTTTATCTTAGCATACTTTATTGCGGAAAAAATAACATTAGAAATTGCATTTGTGTACATATCCAATACAGAAAATCCAATACAGAAATATCTAATGCCCATCATATGAAAGGAAGCGTTGCTGGTGAAGTCGTTTGTCGCAATGGAAACATTTCTTAGCCGTATTTTTTTGCACACCGCGCAACGTCCTTGGGATGCAGATACAATATAATGTCCGTCAGACATTCTTGACCGTTTATGTAAATGACAACGAGGCCCTGGAGGACTTTCCACTCGTACTTTTCTTCTTAGGAGGTGAGTTGAAATTTCTCTTCGGAACTCTAAATGCTTCATCTTGACTTCGTGTAAATCACAATGAAGTAACCAACTAGCTACAACTGAAATATTCAGCGCATTACTAAAAAGATTCCACCACCATTTTTTACTCCTCAAATGAGGTATGTAGCTCCCTAAAAGTTTATCCAAGACGTCCACACCCCCCATTCCTTCATTGTATCTCTTGATAAGATGAGGTTGTGGCACATCTATCTTGCATTTCTGCGCATTTGAGTAACATTTTACAGATGCAAGTGGCTCATGTGTATAACAATTAGATGCTACTGTAACCACTGCATTATCTTTCCAGCTGCACATGTACACTGATCCATCAGATCGATAGTCAAAATTTCCGCGATCTTCTTTAGAAAGGGCTTTTTTGGATTTCCGTGGAAAATGGCCAGTTCGGTTTTCACGAATTGTTCCTGTTGCTCGTACACTTTTTTTTGATAGCTGAGAAATTAAGTCATATGATGTAAAAAAATTATCAAAGTATACTTCATGCTTAGACGTATCAGTCAAAACTGATAATAGATCATTTACAACTCTGGATCCTGATTGCACATCAGGGGATCCTTCTTTTTTGCCTGAATAAATCTCCATGGAATATGGGTATCCACTTGAAGAGCACAGCATCCAAATTTTGATGCCTAATCTTCATGGTTTTCCTCTAATAAACATTTTACATGAATGCCGACCGTAGTAGGGAACCATAGATTCATCTATGCTCAATTTTTTATGAAATACACCAAATTGTTGAAAGTTTTTACACAATTCTTCGTAAATAAGGAAAACTTTTCTTAGTTTTTCATTTTGTTTTAATTCATGGTTGTCCATCAAATGAAAGTTGTTTTTTATTTTTCGAAAACGATTTTGAGGCATAACTGTTAGTACAATTGGCACAGATGTATCTTCTGCACTGCTCCAATACATATCTTCAGAAGGAACAGAATGGTACCCACTCAATAGCAACAAACCAAAAAATTGTAGGATTTCATCTCTGTCAACATCTATTCTTCCTCAGTGATATTGCCTAGTTCATCAGGGGGTAATTGGCATATATCTACATCTGACAAATCCGAATCTGACAATGTCTCTAAATAAGCCACAGCTTGTTCTACAGTAAGAAATCTTGTAGACATTTTTTAACATTTATGAACAGTTGGTATACGTCAAACAGAATTTCCTTTCGCCCGAAAACAAAGCTAGCGAATTATTGAACTGCATTTAAAATATGAAGAATAAAACTCTCACTAATATTATTTTTTATTATTACGTGACAATGCAGCTGTCCGAGCAGGTGTGGATTCGGAGCCATATAGTCCGTCAAACAGAAGACTGTTATTATTTTCTTTGCTAACGAAACGTCATATCCTTTCAAAATATAAACTTACTTGGTTTTGCCAACATCTACATCAGAGTACATTCAAAATGAGAAAAAAAAAAGAAACATATATTACGAAAAATGAAATTTCCCCTTGGAAGTCGAACGATTTACTTCTTGGAAATTTGACTCCCTAAAAGCGCCAATGTTCCAAAATTGGAACATGCTATTTTGAAGGGGTACACCTTTCGGAAATATCATTGTACATTTCTACAAGCATTTTAAAATCATATATTGAAGTATTTTTCACAACTATAATAAATATCATCACATTTTCTGGAAAAACCAATTTTTGGTAAATTTTATAAGAAAAAGTTGCAAAAAGCTAAAAAAACACTCATCTTTGAAAAATCGCAATAAATAATTGAAAACATATAAACAATCAAGCAGGAAATCAAAAAATACTTTGAAATAAGACTAAACTGTGTTAAAAAAAACTTGTTTATTTTAACGTTATTTCTTGGGAAAATTTTCACTTAAATATGATGTTCCATTTTTGGAACATTGGCGGGTAAACGGTTAATAATATAAAGCTGAAGAGTTTGTTTGTTTGTTTGAACGCACTAATATCAGGAACTACTGGTTAAAATTGGACAATTCTTTTTGTGTTGAATAATCCATTTATTGAGGAAGACTATAAGCTTTTTTTTTAAATCAGATTGACCCAGATATTTGTAATTGCAAATTAAACGTTTAATTAATTGTTTAGTTCTATGAATTCCCAACAGATGGCGGGGTAATTTTAGTTCTTTGAATTCCAAACAGATGGCGGGGTAAGTTAACTCATCGAGAGGGCGCTGGCCGACAGTGTCGATAACTGCGAGGAACCTTGCCGCGCGGCTCAGATGGTACGCTATTGTGGGACTGTTGTGGTCAGCGAACTGATTTTTTTAAATTCTTATTTTATTTTTATTTTTTTGACATTCAAGTACATAATTGATTTTGTAGGATTTTTCTACCGGGTTTTGTTTTCTTTATTTCTTCAACGTTTGTTTTTGTTCTTATAGTTCAAGATAGTTACTTATCTAAGTAAATAATTTCATTTGTAGTATTATTCAATTTTGATTGTTCTTTATCACATTTTTGTTATAGCATTGTTTATTTGGCTAAACACTTTTAATTACAGGGGAAAAAACCGCTTCACTCGTTAAAGGTTAGGGTTACGGTAGCGTGGTTGCTTGGCGCGTTAAGCGATGAACTATACAGTTGACGTATTATTTTGAGTTTTAAAGCTACTGTTAATCTTTTTATGTGTTTTGGCGAATAATTTTAAATTCCAAAGAGACTTTAATAAGTTTTTCTGAAAAGGTGTGTAAGCATTTTAGTTGAAGATAAATGATCTTTTCACATCAGAAGGGGGTGGGAGGCGTGCATTTTTTTATTTAACGTACTTCCTTTAAATTCTCAAATAAATCTGAAGGAGCCTCTGTGGCCGAATGATCGTTTTCGCCCGCGCGCGATACTGGAGATCGTGGTTTGAACTCCACCGGTGATTTCCTCTTTTTACGCTGTAAAATACTTCTAGTGCTGTCTTGTCTGTCAATAAAAATGTGAAAATTCGTCGAAGTTATCTACAGGAACACAAGTAAGACTGCATAGTACGCTTTAAAAAAAGCGAAAGTTTCCTGGAAAATAAGGGTACCTGATTTCTGCTAGTAACACATTCAGCAAAAAACAGGAAGATTTTCCACTAGAAGTCAGTAACCTTGTTGAAATTAAGCTGGGAATTTTAGAAGAATCGTGAAGTCTTTCCAATAGAAACTAATCACGTGTCTGGTATAAATCAGGAACTTTCAGTGATTACATATATAAGTTATTGTGCCAAGCTATTACTATGTATGTAGCTAATAAATGTTTATAGCAAGCCTTAGCACCTTCCTAATTTACCAGGAAGATTCCTGAAGCAAATATGGCTGAAGCTAAGTAGGAATTGCAAGCAAATACTGAACATATTATTTGCTGACGATTCCTGCAAAGATGCTATCGAAGACAGACATTTCGCGCTTATTTTGCACTCACTCCATCAAGGGGCGCCATAATTGAACTGAAGGAGAAACACCTAATAAGGAAGCTGAATATATTTTCACACTGGTAGCTAGGAATATTTTAACAACAGTGTGAAATCTGCATTCATAAAACTTGTAGCACAGTTCAGAATTTTTTTTCTCCAAACAGGTTACTGGTGTAAACCCGTGAACTCCCGGAACGTTGCCCGGAAGTGATCAGTGACGTTCGGATTTTTTTTAGTCTACGTAGCCTTCTTATAATTGTGTGAGTGAATGCTCCCGGCTGAAGATTGAAATAATTGTGAAGTTTCTGTTTGGAAGTAACCTACACTTGAATGCTGCTTTGACGTTGTTGGAATCTATCGTTCAATATTAGAAAAGTTCCCACTTAAAATTTTTCTTTTTCTGGTTCAATGTTGCACTACCTTTGTTAAATGAATCTATTTTGTATCAAGTTCTCGTATGGTTCAAAGTTTTTCAAAGTGACAGGATAGCTTCAAACCATATTAACAATTCATATTAAATGGTTCTTATAATTACTTTTTCTTAATTGTGTATATTTTTGCACAATACTTCAAGACTTTCACCTCACTATTCAGTTTTATGCTGATAGATGCAATAACGATGTTAAACTGAAAATGGGTCAGCTAAAAATAGAGAAATTGCGGATCATAGTTACTCTGAATGACTTGCTTCTGAATATGCACTTTTACATAGGAGCACAGGTGCAAGTAAACACTCCTAAAATTACCTTTTCAAAACTTAGTATTCCCACTTTTCCAATCTGCATTTTGAATTAGAGGGTTCAATTGCTTCTACAAGGATCCTTCTGGAAGCCAGTTGGATCCTTTCTGCCCTGAATCAGCACATTTTTATCACTTCTAAAAATGTTTTCCTTAAAGGAGTTACATTTGCGATATTGTGTATTGTAGGAAATAAAATTTCCGTTACTAAATCGAAGAGTATCGTAATTACTTTCTCCTCTTTATATTTCGATTAATCTGAATTGCATTTTTCAGCCGAGAAAGATTTCTTTGTCTCAGGAAAAAAAGCAGGGGAATGTGAGGCAAAGGGAAATAGTTTTAGATAACTCACCTTTTATTAAATGAAAAAAAAAAAATAGAAATTTGCTTTGAAAATCTCAGTACATAAAAATAACAATCTTTCAGAATAAAACTTAAATTTAAACATTATTTTCAATTTTTGACAGTAAATTTGTACCTTCAAAAAACTGGAAAATGATCATTTGTTTTTTCTAAGGCAAAGTGAAAAATAAAATATTTTTATAATGAAATATTTTCTATTCGATAATAATATTTTGATCAAATGAATAATTAAATGAAATAATAGATGAATAAATGAAAGATAACGAAACAATAAACGAAGTAATAAGTAAATAAATTAATTAGTATACAGCGAAAAAATATGAGTGAATGAAATAGCGAGTGATTCAGAAAATAAGTGAATAAATGAATAAATAAGTAAAGAAATGTAAATGAACTAGCTAATAAATGAATACGTAAATGATTTAATAAAGGGTTGATTCAGTAAATGAAATGAAATTCTTTTTTCTTTTATGAAATGATATTTCTTTTTTCCCCGCATGCACTTGACTAATTATGCAAAACACTTCAAGTAAAAAAAGCTCAATAATAAATTAATTAATAATACATCGAGTATTAGTATTAGGTCTCAATTAGTATTTAAAATGTTAACAAGAACTTAATTATTTCATTTTAACAAAAATATTTTTTACTTTCAACAAAATATTACAATATGACTATGAATTTTTAAAAATTGCTTGCATTATTTTACGCTCTGAACTTCAAAGGTAACTTTTTCCTGACTGGAATTGCTTAGATGTGTTACTACATAGTTGAAATATTAACAGATAGGTGGCGTTAAAAACAGAGTAACTATTCCACCACTTCTCTTTGCCTCGCTATTTCACTATGTCCCACATATATAATGCCCCTATATATGTGCAATGGTCAAGGTAATGGTAACTTTGCGTTTTACAAAACTCAAAAAGTAAATTTTTGGAAACTGATGCACGGTTTTTTAAAAATAATAATGAATGTTACCTTTTAATAAAATAACTGCCAGCAGAAAAAATAAAGATGAAATTGGAAGATTTTCAACGTTCGAAATCCATTTCTTTTTGTATATTTGCATTTCCTTTTGTGGCTTATGATCATGCAAATGACATAATGGATTACGTTTAATTTCTTAAAGCAATTTATGATATATTTCACTAAAATCATAACAGCAGTGGCGTCACTACGGGAGGGCGGGAGGGGGGTGGTCCCTCTGTGTGACACTCGTCTAGGGGGTGACACCTAAGGCGGAATTGCAAGTTTTTGAAAAATATAAAGCTAAACTGCAGTTTTAGGATTACAAATTTGAAAATTTTGTGGGGGGTCTACCCACGGACCCCCATTACTCCCACTCCACATCATGGAGTGAATGTTATATGATTAGGTTCATATTATGTAAACTTAGATCTAGCTGTAACTTCCTCTGAAACCAAAAAACTGAAACTCATTATTTTACCCTGTGTTTGAGATACATTTGTAATAACTAAGGAGCCTTATATGTGTCTATGGCTAGTTTTATAAAAATCGTTTATAGTGTTTTATATTATGTCTTTTGTACATTAACCCACTTAAAATTTCATAATGTGTGGATGTTTCTGAAAATTGTGTGAATTTCATGTTTTCACGAGACACTTTTTCTTTTTTTTTTCGGTTGTGAAAGGGGGAGGGGACACTAAAAATTACCGTCTCGGGTGTCACCCATGCTAGGTACGCCACTGATAACAGTATTTGTTTATTTATTTTTTTTTTTTTAAATTAGGATTCAGCATTTTTTGAACTTAAATATTACATAATTTTCCTCGTTTAATACATTTTTCTTTAAATAATAATCATTTGCAAACACGCTTTAAACGTTAAGATACATTTATTCAAAGATACATTTCTTTATATCTGGGACAGATAGTTTACATGTTAGAATGTGAAAATGTTGAATATTATAATCTTAAAAACTTACATTATTAATACCAATAAGGGATGATAAAAAAGGGGACGGTAAGGAAAATCACCTTTTTTTTCTCATTCTCTCTCTCTTTGTTGGAATAGTTAGACCAACACTATTCTTCAGAAATCAAAAATTAATTTAACTGATCGCATTTTATAAGATTTCAATGAAAGTAATTGAATTCGTTGCTGTTTTCATCTCCATGGAGATTATATCAAAAGTCCGGATGATTGCCGCGGGAACGTATGTATTGGAATGTGGGGCAAAGTGAAATAACGGTGCAAAGTAAAATGGTAAATATTTACTTAAAGATCTCAAATAGGATCTTTATATTTACTCTGCTTTTAGCGCCACGTATCTAGTAATATTTTAAGTAGGTAGTAACACATGAAATTTGTTTCTATCAACGAAAAATTACATCTCAAAATCAAAGAATATAATAGTATAAGCAAATTTTCAAAAATTTGATATAAATTGTAACATTTCATTGTAAGTCAAAAATCATTTTTGCTATTACTAAATGATAAAGTTCCTGTTATTAACACTTTAAATATTAATTTAGACCTACCAATTTCAATGCAGTATTTATTTGTTTAATATTAAGCTTGTTTGTATTTTAAATGCTTTGTAATGTTAGTCAAGTGCATGCGGAGCAAAGTGGATGGGGCGAAGTGAAATAGTTCATTTCAGTTACTCATTCAATATTTTATCAAATCACTTACGTATTCCTTTATTAATTATTTCATTTACATTCCTTCATTTAATCTCTTATATTTATTCATTTATTCACTTATTTTCTTATTCATGAATTATTTCATTAGCGGATTATTTTTTTTTTAATTTATTACCTCATTTATTTATTTGTTTATTGTTTCATTTCCTTTTCATTTATTCATTCATTCCTTTATTGATCAAAATCATTTATTTGATCAAAAGTGTCTTTAATAATCGAATAGAAAATATTTCATCAGAAAAATATTTCATTTTTCACTTTGCCCCATGAAAAAAAGAAGTGAAAAAGTTCCATTTTCTGGAGGTGCTAATTTACTTACAAAAATAAAACATACTGTTTCAATGCGAAATTTATTATAAAACATATTGTTATCTCTTTACGTACCGTAATTTTGAGAATAAATTTCCAACATGTTCATTTTGAAAAAAGTAAGTTATCCTAACTATTTCACTTTGCCTCACATTCCCCTACTTGTCTTGTCCGAGAGAATCTTCATCCCTCTAAGATACGTGGCTCTTACCAGGAAACCATACGATAGCGTAATAATGAAAAAACTCCAAATAAGTAGCGATTGAAAGAGCACAGTTAACCATGTTTTTGGACCCATAAATTATTTGCCCTCATGTCCCCGTTATCGAAATAAGAGGTCTTAAAAAGTCTACCGAAGTTTTAGGAAAAGTCTCCAAATTTAGCTAGTTTCTGTGAGAAATGAAACACGCTTTTCACACGGATGTCTTGCCACATGCAGACGGAGAAATCTTGTATTGTCTTCCATTTCTCACCAAAAGTCTTTAAATTTCGCGACCTTTTTTTAAATTTCGGCAGACTTTAAGATCTTATATCTCGATAACGAGGGCACGAGTGCAAATAATGTATGCGTCAAAAAAGTCTCAATATGCTCTTTCGATTGCTACCTACTTTTTTTTTTAATACACTATTCGTGTGTTTGGTTCCGTAGTTAGTCTTGCTATAACCGATGAATCAAAGTTTTAGGGCAATTGAAGTCGGAGATAAGTGGTCTCCTAAAGCTACGAAATTAAACTTACTGCAATTGGAACTTACTTTGTAACTTTAGAAATCCTTGGGGGGGGGGGGGAGGCAGTAAGGAGTCTTTTAGTATATGCAAACGAAATTCAAGTTGAAGATTTTCTTACAGTTAAATGCTCTGAACAACAGCTTATAGAATAAACAATAGCAGCTATTAAGCAGTAAGTTACCGCCCTTAAGATGTCATCTGCCTCAAGCTTGGTTATTGTCTGTTCCAGACAGATGAGTCCACAACTAAGACGAAACTGCAGTGTCTGTTGACAAAACCGGGCTGTCGGTATATTGCATATAATAGTTTATAGTGTTTTATATATAGTTGCAGTATAATAGTTGCAATATGTGCATAAACGTAATTCATACCTGCTTCAACATCAATGCCACATAGAGATGCTTTCCGGATGTAAAATTCTTAAAGGATGGAAATAACTGAAAGCTGAGGAACAATTTTCAAATTGTTTTTCTTCAGAGAAATATCACATTTGATATTTTTTTAAGTTTATTAATTTTTTTTGAAAAACTATATACCTAAATAACGTCCTTTATTAAATTTTAATTTTATCATCTGCTTGACTGGGGAAGGGGGTATTAATGAAAATAAGATGAATTTAACGCTAAAACTCTTCATATTTGTGGCATATATTGGCATTAAATGACATCTGTAATCTTGTGAAACTGTGCAAAAAATTTAAATAAGTGAAGTAAGTTTTCTTAATATGGAGTAATAACAAAGGGACTTAAAAGTTCTTTTTATTGGAGAATTCTGCCTTAGGTGGGTAAGTACATAGAAGTACTTCAAATGTTTCGTTTTTTTATTCTTTCTGCATTTTTGTCGTTTAACTTACTTCAGCTTTATATTACTTATATAAATATGATTATATTCCTGCTGAAAATAAAGAACTTAAAAAAGAAAGCGGCCTGACTTCCAATTTCAGTATTTTATTGATGTTAATATGAAATCAAAAACCCGTATCTGCCGTTGACCAGCTCACGGCAGATTACTCATGCGTTATTTGTTTTATTTTAAAGTAAATTCGAATCAGCAACAAAAGAAAAAAGGGGAAACAAAACAGTTGCACTAGCAAACACCCAAACTGTAAAACTAATTTCACGAATCATTACGCAGGTTGAAAAACTGCAAATTGTATTTGTTATCTTTAATAAAACATGGTTTTTGGAGAAAAATAATTAAGCATCGATATTCTAAAGTTTTCAGAATGTTTTAATGTTAGTGCTTTTGTAAAGGAAATAAATTAATGTTTATTTATTATTATTTTTTTTTTCAATTAAATTAATAGTTATTCGTTTCATGTAAGGCTTTAAGAAATGAATCACTCATTTGGATTACGAATATATTATGCATATTATTTTAAGCCCAAAATTTTATACCCAATGTACTTAGTTTGTCCTCCACTTAGTCTGATTAGTTCGACCTACGCCACGACTATTTTTGTAAGAGCACATTCTAACAACAGCTACTTTATACGATTTGGGAACATTATCTAGATTCATTCCTTAGAAATGTGAAACAGAAACAGGATTTTGACTTGAATGATGAACTAGATTTACTTTTGTTTTAAAAATAGATCATACTTTAAAAAAAACTGAAAAAAAAAAAAAAAAAAGAGTTCTCATAACTTTTAGAAGCAATTCTCTTAGAATTTTAGGCAATGTGGCGCTTATCAATTACTCCTGTAGTTGTCACCAAACAGCAGTTAAACATTGAATACTAATTTTGGATTACAGTGAAAGGATGCATTAGACTCACAGCTTCATGTCGAAAATTAGATAGATAATATCACATTGATGGGGTTTGGGTTAAAAGCGAAAATAATGAAGAAAATACTACGCGCTCTAATTCAAGACATCTGAAAATATTTCAGTTTTACATAAATCAGCAACGAGTAAAAATATAAAGTTCATTTTAATTTAATGCTTATTCCCGTTTTTTGCGTTGTTTTTGATGATCTGTTTTATCTAATTTTAAACTAAATCACCGTAATAATTATTTAAACAAAAATTTCATCGGTTGACTGAAAATGCAATCGTTTTTGCCATCAAAAACGAAGGGGTCTCCATATGTTTGAGGCAGAAGCATCGTCTCAAATGCCAGAGGTCGTGGGTTCGAATTCCACCAGTGCCCTGGGTGTTATTTCCTCTTTGTGCTGTAAATCTTTCTTATGTTGTCTATATGTTAATAAAGAAGTCCAACTTCTCGAGTTAATTTCGCCATATGTCTTCATTGTGATTATTAGCTATGGTATATGTACGAAAATAACAACAACAATCAATAACGACGATGTATAATTTCTTGCCATTAAGACATACCTCAAAGAATTTCCTAACTATTTTTTTAAAAAAGTGAAATATTTTCCAAATAAATATACTCACTCACTGGAGTTTAAATATTTTTAAAATAATTCACAGAAGCAATATTTAGAATGTTAAAAATTTTCAGACACACCCAGGTGAAAGTATTGAAAGATAAATTTGCTATTGAGTAAATGACAGGTGAAGTATTAGAAAAAAAAAAAAAAAAACGGTGGAACGACGAATGTGAACATAATAGTTATTGGAGATAAAAATATACATTGAAATTTTAAAATTTCGGGATAATTAAGTTAAAATGAATGAGCTGATGTGTGCATCACATGACTTCCTTTTACACCAATTTAATTTTATTTCCTCAATGTTAGCAATTTTAATGTGATTCAATAGTTCACTCTCTAAATGTCACCAAAAATGGCTAAATTGAAACAAGGTTTAAAAAATAAAAAATCGCCAAATTTGCCGGTTGTTGGCGAAAAAATTTGGCGACAAAAGACTGGCGATATATCGCCAAGTGTCCGCCAAATTATAACACCACTTGAATTTACTTCAAAATTAACAATGATTTCCGCCAAAAGACCCCTTTAGAAACATCCGAATGCAACGAAAAGGGGAGATGGACAACTAGACCCCACTAGGAGTCTACGTACCAAATTTCAACTTTCTAGCACATGCCGTTTTTGAGTTATGCGACATACATACGCACATACCCACGTACGCACGTTCGCACATACGCACATACATACATACTAACGTACATACAGACGTCACGTGAAAACTCGTTGTAATTAACTCGGAAATCGTCAAATTGGATATTTCGCGTGTCTATACCTTCTTAGGCACTTATCCACTATTTTTTCCCCAAGTTGGCGACAAAACTTGGCGGCCAAAAGTTTGGCGATATATCGTCAAGTGTTTGACAAATTATTACACCACTTGAGTTAGCTTTGAAATTAACAATGATTTCCTACCAAAAAAGGTGTAAAAGACCCCCTTAGGAACATCCGAATGCAACCAAAAAGGACACGAAACTAGACCCCACTAGGAGTCTACGTACCAAATTTCACCTTTCTAGGACATACCGTTTTTGAGTTATGCGAGATACATACTCACATACACACATACGCACATACATACGCACATCACGAGAAAACTCGTTGCAATTAACTCGGAGGTCTTCAAAATGGATATTTCGGGTGTCTGTACGTTCCTAGGCATGTATCCACGTGTGGTCTGGTCGAAAAAAAAAATCAACATTCATTCGGGGGTGAGCAAAATGGAAATTAAGGCCGATTTTTGAGTGAAATTTTTTTCGCGTATACAGTACTTCCTTTTTTGTAAAAGGAAGTAAAAAGTGGAAGGATCTCAGATAAAATATTCAAGTATAGTAAGTAAATCCCTATCGGAATTGTGAGAAAGGTTCTGGTTCTTTCTTCACTGTCACGTGAAAGGTCTCATTCCTATAGTTGACCCGATAATCTATTAAGCAATCAAATCATTGGTCATTACTGATAGAATTATATCAAACTGAGTTATGTACAACATTTTTCGCCTAAAAAGATAAATCTCGTCACATATTGCACCTAAAGTGTGACCCTGATAAGTTGGACCGTGACTTTGACAATGTTTACCCTTTTGATGGTACTAGGGAAGAGAATTTGGAGCTGAATTGAGACAGTTTACTTTCGACAGTATTTTCGTAAAAGTATTCCAACTCAAACTCATGCCAATATATAACGCTTTTCTTTCTGACTGAACTCCCTAAAAATAAGTAAACTTTGCCAAGGTCATAGCTCAACTTATCAGAGCCACGCTTTGACTGCGTTGAAACTCTGTAGTTTGACGGACTTTTTCGTGAGAAACAAGGAAAAACCTGTTTGATGTTGGCGTTTGGAAAGCAACCATCGGATATCTGTCTCGGATGACTATTATAAGTGGGGAGAGGGGTGATTCTTAACGTCCTCTATCGACTGCACCACGGATTCCCTTTTTTTTTTTTTTTAACTTTTGCTCTAAGCAATTGTATATCTTCAATCATTCAGATTTATTTAAATGTAACTGCAAATCGAAATCAAAGACTTTTAAACTCATGCCCCCCCCCCCATCCACCTCTAATACTTAAAGTAAAAACTTTTGAGTAAGCTCCGATTTACCATTCATATCAACTTTGTATGCATTGTATTCATTAATTAAACACAGTGGCTCAGTGGTAGCGCTTCGCACTCCCACGCTGCAGGCCCGGGTTCTATTCCCGTTTCGGGCATGGTCGACTCAGCCGTTCAGCCCTTCAGTGGGTCGATAAAATGAGTACCAAGCGTGTTTGGAAACTAAATCCTGGGAGTTCCGCGTTCGGCTGACCACCTCACCGGAACATCTGCCTAGCGCCCCAGAGCCCTTGATCAGTAAGACTATGAGCACAGTAGGCCTTGCCCCCTCAGGGCTGACGTGCCACTCGGTTTGGTTTGGTTTGTATTCATTAGTATTAAGGATGCGTCGTTCGTGAACGAACGGGTCTAAAAGAACGAATCCTTAAAATGAACGATTCAAAACAATATCCTAAACAGTGGAGACCTTTCCAAAGGGAGGGTCCCCGATCTCCACCTCTTCCCTAGCGTTACTATCAAAGATAGCCTGAAATTGTGCTTTTAAGATTTTAGCTTTGAAGATCTTCAACCACCCCCTCTCACTTAATGTCAGTAAAGATAGCCTGAAATTGCGTTTATAAAAATTAAGTTTTACCTTTATTATTATTCTTAAAATTTAAACTTTTGAGGGGAGGATCCCCGCACCCTTCATTCCTAAATATTGATTAGAATTGACTTCAGTTTCAAAAATGTTTAGTATGGAACCTTCAAGTAGTGTCCGAGAAGAGCCCTCGATCTCCTAATGTAATAGCTTAATATTAACTTTTGCATTGATAAAAGTTTCGGAAAGGGAACACAAACCTCCACTTTCTTCTATCTTTACACCTAAAATTACAATTATTTAGTTCAATTTTGCGAGTTTCTACGAATCTTCTCCCCTCCCCCCACACACACACTCATATTCACCTCATACCACGGAAGAGTGACTAAAAGAGTGCTTTTAAAACTTCAATTTCGAAAGTTTTCCTAGGGTCTTCCACCGATGTTCCCACTTCCGCTTATCCTCTTACGTAGACAAAGACATCTTTAAATATCCTTTTTAAGACTAGTAATTGTTAGTATGTAGCTTTCCTTTTAAGCAATAAATTGCACATAAAGAATTTCTCAGTACTAAACTTATCAAGCGTTTTATGAATTACTTCCTTTTCAACCTTATCTTTTTTTAAATTAAAACCTCGCATAGAAGTAAGGAAGCAGTTTCTAGTTTGCTCCACCTCGGAAAGAATTGAAAATCTGGTGCATCACTTCACACTCCAGGGTCCCCCGTACCTACTACTGTTTATGTTTTAACCGGGTGGATGGGACACTGAAGATAGCTCTGATTTCTCGATCCAGATCAGAAGCCGAGAAATCCCTGATCCAGCACCCCCAGAGCTATTGATTCAATTGGAGAACTTTCTGAGCTTTGTGACTATGACATATTTAACGCACCCGAGTCTCCATTAACGAACACGGAGGATCTTCAACCGACTGGGATCGAACCCGAGACCCTTTGTTTACGAGTCCGACGCGCTACCGATCAGGTCACCATGGACTAAAATTTGGCTCTGCTGATTCCCCTCCAGTAGCTCCAGATTGCAAAAAGAAAAGGGGAAGGGCGGAGTGCCTAAGCTTGGTCGTATTGGCCCCCTCTAAAATCAAATCATATATACGAGCATTCGCCACTGCACCATGGCATTTTTTACTCTACTGCAAAGAAAAAAGTTCGACTTCGCTCCCAGATTTAAACTATTTTAAATTTTCATTGAAATTGTTTAAGATATTTATTATTTAGAAGTTTTTTTTTATGTTTGCAGTGTTGTTTTTATGTTAGTTATCCCATTGCATGTATGTTGTTTTATTATTTGCTTTGTTTTTCTCCAATTTTTGCTTGCTTTTTTCACAACCTGCTGGATTTGAAAAGTTTTACGCCGAAAACTCTGATTAACTTGCCTGGTCTTTAGACATTGTGGCTAATCATTGAAAAGTATATGTCCCGGCTGTCTGATTAAGTTTGATCAGTTGTCTTCCATTTCGTTTATATCTGAATTTTAACAAATACCATATTGGAACATGTATTCCTTTTTTTTTTTTTCTGCATTTAGGTTTAGCCTTATACAGTATACAATTGAACTTTCTTGCTTTGTTTATAATTAATGCAAGGTGTCCCATCAAGATCGAATAAACTAAAAGATTCCTCGCTTAGAGTATGCTGGCGTAAGGCGTTCTAAATGCTCCATCATTTTCCTTTCTGTAAATCTACCTGCTAGGCCTTTGAATAACTTTATTTATTCTGCTTATCGTCTGCCGGAGAGGAAGTGAAATGAGCGATAAACTTTTGTTTGTTTTCATTTCGCTCAAGAACTTGAAGATTGGGGCCGTGGTAGCCCGATCGGTAGAGTGTCGGACTCGGGGCCGGAGGGTCCTGGGTTCGAACCTCGATGGTCGAAGATCCACCGTCGTCATTAAAGGGGACTGGGCGACGTTAAATATGCTCGTGGTCTCAATGTCCTCCAAGTGAAACGATACCTCTGGGGGTGCTAGCACTAGGTAGCTATTAGCTCCTAGACTAGTTCTAAATTCTCATTAACTGTTCGATCCGGTGATGGTGCTGCCATCTATAGGTATATAAAATAATGGAGGCAAGGCACTTAGTATGCAGTCCTCGACATAAATACAGTTGTAGTCAGTTGTGACTCTGAATAGGAATAGAATAGGAACTTGAAGAAATAGAGTTAAAATATGAAATTCTAGTTTCTAAATAAAATTGAAATTTTTAAAATTAAATATTAAAGGTAACATAAAAATTCCAGAAATTTGCTTCATATTTATTTGAATATATGATGTTATTTCAAATTAGCATGAATTATTTCCAACTTCTGATTTTTTCATTCTTAACATTTTTCTCTTATCTATCTATTATGTATGATTCCATGCATAAAAATTGGTCATGACGTCCCCCCCCCCCTCACAGAAAGTATCATATTCTACTTGCTGATCTATCTGACCACTGTAAGATGTTAGATTGTTTGAACTGATACACTGTTGATTGTAAAACTGATTGTGTGATTGATGGGAGATAAGGGAAAGGAGGGGCGCATGTAAGCAGAGGCTACTTGTGAAGATCGTATGTTTTACTAGGATAACTTCAAGCAAAAAACCTTTACAAAATCTCAAAATATGGCAGTACCAGTCATATCTTTTAGCTTAACTTTTAGAGCAATAAGCCAGTTTATGTTTCTTTGGTGACAACTTCTTTGTTTTAGCAGGTATTGTATGTAATTAAATCGTTGTCTTCTTCACGTGAAAACGTATTTTAAATTACCTTAAAAGTTAAATTTAATTATTGAAAACCGTTATAGGAACAATCAATGATTTGACAATGTTTAATTTTTTTTTAAATTAAATTAAGAGTGCTTTCTTTTGGCAGGTCAGTTCTAAGGTATATGATAGGACACTCGTAAACACAACATCTAGGGACGACACATGTGAATAGTTCCCAGATCCTCTCCGTAAATATTAATATTAGTGTAAGGTATTATAAGTGTTGAAAAAATGAGAAAATATTCAGAGCTATAGTTTTTCTACAATAAGTTTGAAAGTTTATTGTTAATTGTTATTATTTTTAAATATTTTTTTCGATTATATTTTGGTTTTTAATTTTTTTATTGAAAAATAGTTGATCAAAAACTTAGTGTTATATAATACTTATAGGAAATAAAAAGACAAAATATTTTCATTTAACAAAAAGTGACCAGAATCATAGTTTGGAAAACATATTTTCTTAATGACGCAGTTACTGTACAATGTAAACTGACAGTATAGGTCACACATCTTTCAATGTAATTTTTATATACGTATATGTTTCATACTAAAGACTTTTTCGCTGAAATATGGAGGTTGCCCTGTATTTTTTAATCGTGTTTATATGTGCCCCAGGCTAGTTCACATGTGAACAATTGAAGACATTTTTTTTTCAAAATGCCATGAAGTAAAGAAATACATACATTTTTTTTTTTAATCTGAAAAAATCTATGACATATGACACAAAGAATAGACTATTCAGACATGGAGACATTTTTTCTGTGAGAAATCAATAATATTTTTTTAGTGGATATGGCACCAAGATCTACATCGTTAGGGTAAAATGATAAACTGTTGTATTTTCTACAAATAGAAAGGAAATGTGTTTAAATTTGATATGGTTATGCGTGTATCACGAGCCGTACTGCTAACACTTTCATGTCTACTTGAAACGTATTTTAATGAGCATGATGCTGTACTTACATCCTTTTGATCTTAATTTAAAATGCATTTGAAAGGTTTGGTGAACAAAGTAAAACGCCGGGGGAAACACACACACAACTTATAGTAATATCTGCCTAAATGGAGCTAATATTTTAAAGGGATGGGATTCTGGTTGTGTAAAGTAGAGGAAAGTATCAAATTGAAACTTTAAAGCAGTTTTTCTCAAAATACTAACTGTCATAAAAGATTCTCATCCAATAAACTTTTTAATTATAAAGAGATTTTCTTTAACTACAAAAGGTTTCTTTGTCTAGTTATTATCTCACTTTTAAGGAGAAAAAAATGTTCATTGATACGCTCCAGAATGCTTAATTTGGATATTCAGTGAACGTTTTCTTGGTTATAATCGGATATATTTGTGTTTTGAAAACGCGATGTCCCGTAAAAAAAACGATATGAGTTTCAACGGCTTCGTTTTGTGTCTTTAGGAATTGAAAGGTATCCATTTCATTCTCCTCTCGTGTTCGGTCATCAGATTTTTGTGTTCATTAAATAATTGATAATTTCATTTTCTTTCACTCAATCGAAATTTGCATAACCATTCCACAACGTCTTTATTTGCGTGCTTGAGGAAACATCTCGATTCTAATGCGTGCGTCTGTACCATCTGTTTCCATCTAATCTAATAGCTTCGTAAATATTTCATTGTTAAGCCGACCACACCTTGTGTTAGAAGAAAAGAAAAAGGTAAGAAAATCCTTTCCCCAAGCTTCAGCCGTCTTGCGCAATAGAAATGTGAAAAGGGACCGAAGCGACTTTCAGTGACTTTTTCGTTCAATCGAAGCTGTCAAAATCAGAACGATTTGCATGCAGCCTGGAGCGAACATGAAGATGTTAATGACAGGCGATAATCAGCTGCACCTCCTCTTCACTGTTTCAAAGGATGCAAAAATTTTCATCTCATGAATGCGAAAAACTTCTGAAGTGTGCAATCCTTCTGGTCACTCGTTTTGAAGAGGCGTTGCAAATGCAATTTCCTTAGTCTTTAGTTTCGGCAAATACTATGAACGGTTCAATGCCTCCATTTGCTTATTTAGTTGATATTTCTAATTATATCTATTAGTATTCAATTCAAAATAATTATTTGATCTCCGAAATAAACCGGTAACTTGCATCTATTTATTTTTCAATCCAGTAAGACATTTTTACATCTATACTTGGGCTTTATTCCAAGAATTATATATTTTGGTTTTAAATTTAAATTATTTAAACGTAAGGAACCATTATGTATTTAATATGAAGTATCATCAACTTTCGAAACAGTTTTCTCGTGTTTAAAAAATAATGATTTGTACCTGTTACGGGCGATGTCGTAGTCCGACACAGACAAATCATTAGTTTTCAGGCACAAAAATTGTTTTCAGAAAACTAAAACTTCATATTTACAAAATGGTTCTTTATATTTGAACAAACTGATTTCAATTAAAGGTTCAAAATTCCGTGGCTAAAGTGAAAATATATGCAAAAAAAAAAAAAAAAAAAAAGTCGCACCAGTGCAAATGAATTGAGAAAATTATACTGCCATGGTAGACAAACGGCAGTTTTTTGCGCTTTTTCATTATGGAAAACCAAACAAGCAAGCTTGTGCAATGAAGCTAACATACATGGCCCCACATTTTTTACAGGCCACATTGTCATTACAGGCCACAAGATCATACTGCAAACCCTGTTTGCCTGTTTCTATTTTAAGGATTTTACATTTAAAAGTAAGTTTTATCTCACTTTTCCCATACTGAGCCCCTTTACTGCTTAGCCCCTATTGCTGTTGTACTTCCTAGCTTTCCCCTTGTGTGACCAGGGATTCCAGAGGACTCCAAAATTTATTGCGACAAGCCCTGGAAACTAAAATTCCGCCATAACTTCTGGAAGCGAGTATATTAATTTACGCAAATACAACTGAAACAGGGTAAGTGACAACACCAGTCAAAGGCCAACTGGCGTTTTTAATGCGCCCTTATTTATTTAATTGATCTTTGGTCCAAAAGCCTACTAGAACAACTGCCTTTGTTATAATTTATATAAAAAAAGTATTAACACAGTAATGTTCATGCAAAAACAAAGAGAGATTCAAAGGATATCTGTAATTGTAGTTGCGTATACACATGTTTTGGAGTTTCAAGGAATTCTTTTTTATTTAAAAAAGTAATGAAGCTGTGCAAAACAATGTGAAACTTGATACCAATGCTATGCACTGCGAACCCATATTAAAAACTATTTAAAAAAATCTTTTTCTTATACTATTAACACTCTAAATAAAATTAAAACCTTTACCAGAAATTATCACTGTATGAAGTAGCGGAAATTTTCAAGTTGAGACATTAAAGCTGTTTTTCTTAAACTCAGTTATCACATACAGGGCCTGATTATTGAATAGGCCAACTAGATCATGGAATAGGGCCTACACTGTTAAAAATTCAGGAAGATTTTCTGGTAATTGTTACTGTAAAATTGCATCGCCGACGCATCGCTGATTTTTACGGTAATTTATACCGGAGAAATAAGCGATAACAGCGCCAATTGGTTGCTGCGGCCTACCGAGGATACCGTAAAATTTTACAGTAACACTTGATTTTTACGGTAATAGTTACTGGCAACATGGATGCCAGTAACAATTACCGTAAATTTTCCGGAAAATTTTTAACAGTGTACGTGTTTCAGGGGCCCCAAAATGTCTAAAATTGTTTTAGATAATGGCTAAATATATAAGTTTTAACTGTAGGGCCCGCCTAAAATGTGTTACGCCTAGGGCTTCCCGATATCTTAATCGGGTCCTGTGGTCACATAATATTTTCATCCCCTAAAGTCTTCAGATTACTATGAATCGGGAAAACATTAAACCTTGTAATAGACACTGGAAGAAATTTAATCGATGAGTCCGAAAGTCAGTCATCTCCAGGTTTTTACCAAATTCGATGACTGGTCTTCGAATTCATCGATTAAGTTACAGATAATAAACCACAGCTATTTGGAACTAGTATTCTTGTGGTTTCAAGTATGCGTTTATAGTCCGAGAGCCAACGAGTTTTAGAAGAGAAGCTAGTGAACATCTGCTATACGGCGCCATGAGTGGGTAAAGCCTTGGTTTCCTAGGAGCCAACTCGCCGATCGTCGGTGTCGCTCTCGCCAAGGAGAAAACTTGATTCTTCTGCGCATGCTCGCCCGAGCTAAATCAACGTCGTGAATGGCCACGCCGGAATCCAATTAACTTTGATTTCAACGTCACGGCAAGGAGCGACGTCGAAGATCGGCGGTTCACTTCTAGGAAACCAGGGCTTAAAGTAGCTGTTTAAGCGCAAACGTGTGAAAAAAAAATAAAAAAATAATCATTTACTCCGGCCAGAAATTTTGTCAGTAAGTACTTGACATAAAACTAAAACAAACAAAAAAGTTAGCTGGCTGCAACGCGGTGGATTATGCGTCAACTGACCGCATGAACTTGTAAACAAAAACATTTTTATAATCATATCCTCTCGCTCGGGAACTAAAGAGATAGTTCGTAATTTAATTTTATAACAAAAATTTAAAAAACCGTCAGCTGGCTGTACACCGGTGGAAAGGTCATCAGCTGACGTAGTGAAGCTTTTAAAATGGAGCATCATTCGATCATATTAAATGCTTCTGCTGACTACGTTTTCACCGGTGTACAATCAGTTGACGGTTTTTTTTAGATTAAAAGTAACTTATGAACTAACATTTCCGAAGTTCACGAGCAAGAGAGAGGAAATGATTTTAACAAAATTATTTAACAATGAACAGCAATTTTGAACCTGAAATAGAGACTGAAATTCACAATATTAAGTTTTACAAGATTTTATTTATTTAAGAATAAATTATAAAGTTAAATACACTATTAACATTAACAATTTATTAAAACTTTCAAACATTATTTTGATTAACAATAAATGGCAAAAAAAGTTTCTAAATTTTAACTTTCCCATTACATTTTATGTATACATTTGAAAACGTTTCGGAAAGATTTTGAGTATTGTTATTAGATGTTGTTCGAAAGAAGGCTTAGCTTCTTCTAGCCTCTTCCAAAACGACCTTTGTTGACTTTGAAATCTTCCATGTGTTCGGTATCAGTGAGAACTTGATGAAACGAAGCTGTATCGCTCTAAATAAACGAATTGAAACGAAGTATGTCTAGCGTAACTCCTTTTTGCGTGTTTTGTAAAAAGGAATGTTCTAAATAGAAAACTTTTAGTGAAGAGACTCTGATTACGCGTAATGTTTATTTTATTTTATTATTTTTTTTTGTTTTTGATTTTTTTTTTTTTTTTTTTTACAGTGCGGATTACCAATAACTTAACGAAAACCAATGTTGTGCTGCCTGCAGTACCACAGTAGCTGCTATAGAAATTTTACGGCTCTCCCTCCAAAATACCGAAAAGTGCCATCAACCTCACAAGCAACGACACCAGTAACAGAGTAAGTTATTTGCTTGTTTTCAATTATTGCATTAATTCAAGCAAAACTTTTTTGCTCCGTGTTTTGCACAAATTAGTTGTTTTCAAAAAATGGTTATATATTAAAAATAATACTTTTTAACATATTTTTTAATTAATTTTATGAGCTCAACTATATTTGTTTTTGCTTTAACACTTGAATCGTATTTTCATGAAAGAATTTTAGCTTTTACTTGTAAACTGAGATTCTATAACGTTCGATGTATCGCCTTTCCTACTTTCTCTCTCTATTTTTTCCTTATTTCTTATATCTGTTTCGATGTCTCTCTTATGCTAATTAATTAATTATGTAGAAACAATAGCTTGTTACGAAATAAAAATAATTAAAAATGTAGAAAACTTTTTTTGTTAAAGCAATTTTTGGAGTAAGCACGTACCTGTCCACCCATGAGGATACTAAAATGATCTTTCATCTTTGTCAATTAAATTTCAATGCAGATGTCACAATTCGATGTTCTGATACCAACGTGCTCAATATTATGTTAGCTAACATGAATGAAATATCCGAAATTATTCGAATATGGATGGAAATTGGGGTTGGTAGCCATCAACGGTTTTTATATGTAACTGAATTGTATAACGCTTTATGGAATGATGTATGCAGAGCTTTACCAGCATTTCTTGCGTTTACCGGATGTGATGTCCATCCATCTTTTTCTTATAGAAAAAGCAAGAAGCGTCCATTGGCTGTCATGAGAAAATCCGTCGATTTTATTAACAGTTTTATTCATATGTCTACATCAGAAATAAAAGAAACTTATTCTCGTGTAGAAAAATTCATTTGTGAAATCTACGGGCTTAAACTGATCAAAACTGATAACGAAGCCAGAGTTGCGACTTTCACTAAAAATTATAAACTCCTGGACAATGACGTTTCCAAACTGCCCAATAAAAATATACACTGTTAAAACTACAAGCTGCATTCGGCACGTTTCAGGGGCGAAACGCTTGTTCACCAGCGGCACCCAATACGGAGCCGAAATCGCACCTCTAAATAGGGTGAAAAACAGGCACCTTTTAAAAAATAGACAGCCGGAATGAAAAAAAGGAACCTTTGGAGAGAGAAATGGCACCCTTACTATAGATCCTCCTCCCCCCTCCCCCGTATTGTGTGCGTTTTTGAATACAGTTGTGGTTTTTTTTCTTAGTTTTGTTTTGATTTATGATATTCTACGTTTTGGACATTTTTCACACTGAACTCGATACTGGAAATGATTAAAACATATAATTACAACATTTGATCATATTTCAGAGTTTTCAACATAGCTAAGAAGTGCTCATTGCTCTAACTCAGTGTCTCTCGCGGTAAAAGCAAATGAAAAACTTTGCGGACCAGTGAAATCTTTATCGTTTTCTTAAAAATTCATAAAATAAATAATATTAATACTATGGGGCCGTTAAAAACATATGAAAAATTCAGAGTTCTGATGAGTTTTTTTTTACAAAAAGTAATGTTAAGAATTAATAAAACAATAAATATATACCCCTTTACTTGGAATCAAAGATCTGTCACAAATCGTTATAATTTAAAGACGAGTAATTATTTAAATAATGTGAGAAATTATACATTTACTAAAACATGACGCATTCCGAAAATGAAGCATAGCTGTACTTATGGATTATTTACATGAAGAGCCAAAAATATTCAGGGATATTACAGTTACGGAAAAACACAAAATCGTTTCATAAACGTTAATCAAGAGTAACAAAATAAAATGCACATAAAATTTTTCGACACTTAAAAAACCAAAAGAAATTTCTAATGCTATCGAAACATTAATCGCTAACAGGAAATAATTCTAACAGTTGAATGAAAAAGCAAAAAAAAAAAAAAAAAGAAAGAGCTAGACTGAGAGAGATTTTTTTTTTTCGTTAGCTTTTTGTTATAATCTACGAAGCACAAGAATCATTTTCATTTAGATTCTCACTTGTTGATTATTGATAATCTTATAGCAGGTTTTTTTTTGGTGATTAATTAAAGCTGCTTATCGAGTACTCAAGAAAATAATGACAGATATTTTTAGTAGCGTTTTGAATGATGGAAATTTCACGATAGTAACGGTTAACTAACTAAAAGACAGTAACGGTAACTGAAAAGCAATAAATGCACTTTTAAACACTTAACTATGTTTGAAAGCCCTAAAAGCTACAAAATGATCAAAAGCTGTACTTACTTGTAATTTCGGATAATTAATCCTAGAAAAGTTGTGTTTCAATCCGACAGTGTACTTCATTCAATGTGAAAGACACACAAACGCAATCATCATTTGTCCGCCATATTGAGGAGGTTGAATGTATGTCTAAGGCAAAAGCGCATGCGCAATGAGTCTTTTTGCGATTGCATGCTGTTTCGGCCCCTCTGCTCTATTTTCTTGCCTGCATTGCACCTTCAGGCACTATGCTTTCACCTAAGAGGGAATATTTTCACTCGTCTGGAACCCCTGGTTATAACAGTGTACGGAGCCGAAATGGCACCTCTAACTAGGGTGAAAAATAGGCACCTTTCTAAAAATAGGCAGCCGGGGTGAAAAAAAGTAACCTTCTGAGAGAGAAATGGCATCCTTACCAGGGTTGTTTGGTTTAACCGTCCCATACCAACCAACCCATAGGTTTAAACAAGCTATGCGGTTTTTTAATTTTTTTTTAAATAAAATAATCCTTCGCATGTTGTTAGCTAATCCTCACCATGACATTACAGGGGTGCCCATCCCCCCCAAGCTCAATGGCGCAAAGTCCCCCCCAGAAATTTTCTCGCTTTCGAATAAGGTTAAGTTTCGAGTTTCTAATTCCCAGGCAAACTGACGGGGGAGGGGGGGTGACGCTAACCACAGCCATCTAAACCGAAATATCGTTGGATTGTTACACGTCTCACCTCAAAAAACTTACAATATGGCCCTTGAGTAAAAAAGTTCAGAGATTTTTTTTTTTCAAACGTAAATAAAAAAAATACGGAGAGTGGATTCACCTTTCTGATTTGGGATAAAGGCATTACTGGATGTAAGCAAGTTAAACCTTGTCGGAAGTATAATATTCAGTCAGATAGGGGGTCCGGGGATTTCTCACCCGGAAAAATTTTGAAATTGTAGATATAAAAACACAGTTTTAGACATTAATTGGTAAAGTTTGGTGGTATCGATTGGAACGACTCGGTGGTCCCTCCCCGTTATTTTTTTTTCGAAATTGAAATATCAAAAAAGTACTTGTAGATACTCTTCTGTTATGTAAAGGACAGTGGGAGGTTCGGGGACTCTCTCTCGAAACGTTTTTAAACTAGTAGTTCTAAAAACGCAGTTTTAAACTATCTGTGGTAATGTTAGGTATATAAGAGATTCGGGAGGTGTCCCTCTAAAAAATTTCGTGATAAAAGTCTTAAAATTGCGATTTCAGGCTATCTATAGTTAGGGGACAGGCATTTTTCGGAAATTGAAGTTCTGAAATCGCACTTGTAGCCGCCCTCGTGACGTTAGGGAAAGGCGTTTTCGGAAGCACTCCTCAGAAAATTTTTTCGAGATTGCAGCCTGAAAATCAAATTTAAGACAATCTTTAATGATTTTGATGAGAGTGGGGGAAGGGAGAGGGGCGCTCCACTTAAATGTTACTCTTAAATGCTGTTGAAACGCAATTTTGATAGATCTTTGGTAATATAAGTGGAAGGAGAAGTTCGGTGGCATTCCCCCGGCAATTTTTTGAAATTGAAACTCCAAAAAGGCAATTGCAGATTGTATTTTCTTCTGTTAAGAAGAGGGAAGATTCATGGGCTTTCTCCATAAATTTTTCAAAATTGCAGTTCTGGAAACTCAGTTTTAGATAACTCTTAATGGCAAAGAGGCCGTTTTTTGAGCGTTACAGTGGAGGAGCTCACCTGGAATTTCACTCACAAATTCACTATAACAGATATTTTTCAGAAATCCTCAAAATTGATTCAGCTATTCAGCACACATCGAAATTCAAAACTCGAAAATTTTCACGAATCTAATACTTCCCTCAATTACATATCAAATACAGAAGAAAATAAAAATGATTTTAGAAAAATAATTAAAATACCTCAAGAACAAACTAATCTACTTCCAACAGTGGAACCTAACGTTATTAAAAGTTTTATAAAAATCATCTAATGATAAATTTAAAGAACAATCAATTTGAAAATGGTAGAAAAAACGAGAGTAGAGTAAAATGAAAAATTTTACGTAAAGTTTAGCAAATTTTTGAAGAAAGTGTATTAATTTTCAAGTGATGGGCTAAAAATATGTTACAGTGAAACCTGTAAAAGTTACCACTTGCGGTGCACTACTTTAGTGGTCAACTTAAAGAGGTGGTCAACTTATAAAAGTTGAATTATATGATATAGATCTGATTCTGTGCCTGAAAATAGCGGTCAACTTAGAATGGCGGTCAACTTAACAGGTTCTACCGTATTCGAAAACTTCAAAATCAATTTTAAACGATTGTTTTGGTGCAAATGAATCCATGAATGGCTAGAGCATAGTGGTCAAAATTCTTACAAACAATAAATAAATAACGGGGGGAAACAATTAAAAAACCTTTTTATTTTAGCCATTTTTGACCTTTTTTCATCATTGTTACACGTATTTCTCATACAAAACTGTGTTATTTCCAGAAAATCTATATAAATAAAACAAAGAATACATGTGCATATATATATATGCATGTTCCCCATACAAATCGAGTTTATGTCGGATCTCGAGCAAATTTGACAGGAACATACTTAGGCTCCCGAGAAAGAACACAGAGAGATTTTCAAGCGGCAAAGAAGCATAGATGTAAAGAAGTACCGAACAGTTCTAATTTTAGTTTTAGGACCTTAAATAGCATTAAAAGACTCTTTTACCCGAAATAATTATCCGATCGGCTCGATTTTAGTCTCATTCGAAAGTCCGCAAAAATACCCCTGAAGTAGATTTACTTCCTTTGGATTTCAAAACCATCAACAAGGCTGTAAAGTCAACAGGAGAAAAGTTGTACGCATTTTTACGTAAAGGAACACAAAATAAAATCGGAAACTTATTGTCTACTGCGAGTTCAGTTTTAACTATCGTCAATAAAATGACTGAGAAGAAAGATCTATATTCCCATTTTTTTTCTCGACTGTGAACACATAAAATTCTTGCTTTCGTGTTGAGCAGAATCGTCGGCCTTCGTGAAGCTGGATTGTCTTATCGTGCAGTAGCCGCTCGTGTGCAGCGTAACAGCAGCACAATCATGCGTGTTTGGAAGCAGTGGACGGACGAGGGTCGGACAGCTCGGACATCCGGGAGTGGACCACGAAATGTGACGTCAGCTCGCGATGACAGACACCTGGTGCGTATGGCACTGACGGACCGCACAGCTTCTTCTAGACAATTGGCAGTACAGTGGTCAACAGCTACAGGTGTTTCATTGTGTGCTTCATCAATTCGGAGACGTCTGCTGCAGTGTGGGCTGCGCGCAAGGATTTCTTAATACAGGATACCTCTCACGCAAAACCATCGCCGCCTGCGGCTACAATGAGCCAATGTGCATAATAGCTGGCGTGCTGATTGGCAGCAGGTCGTCTTTTCTGACGAATCCCGCTTCAAATTGTGGCATCATGATGGCCGAATTCGTGTCAGGTGAACGGCACATTCCGGAGTGCATTATCGAACGCCACAGTGGACGAACACCCGGAGTTATGGTCTGGGGTGCCATAGCATATCATGGACGATCACAATTGCTACGAATTGAGGGCAATTTGAACAGTACCCGATACATAAATGAAGTTTTACAGCCCCAAGCTATTCCTTTCCTGCAAGGATTGCTAGGGGCTGTATTCCAGCAGGATAATGCCCGTCCACATGTCGCCAGGACTGTCAAATCTTACCTTGATTCGCAGCAGGTACAGCTTCTTCCTTGGCCTGCATATTCCCCGGAAATTTCACCGATTGAACATGTGTGGGATTTCGTTGGGCGGCGTCTCGCTCGTGATCCTCGTCCTGTTGCTTCGACAGACAAACTTTGGTTGCGCATACAAACAATATGGAATAAATACTCTTCCTCAGGCAGATATTCAAACTTTGTTTCACTCCATGCCGAGTCGTGTAGCAGCTCTTACTGAGACACAGCTCTTAGTGGCCACACAAAATATTAATTTCTATTTCTTTTTATTGTTTGTTTTGAAAATGTATTCATTTATTTGTACCATTACCACTCAACTGTGTATTAAATTTCATTCAAGTATGATGCTTTCTTCATTGTGTTGCAATTTTCACAAACAGGAGTGTAATAAATTACTAAAAGGAAATCAAATTGTCTGATCCTGATTTGCAACGAACACGGACTCCATCCCGTCTTTGATGATCCCTTTATTGAAAAAGAGACACGGCTAATAAATTTTGGAATGAGTACGTCAAAAATGTAATATTTATACATGTAGGGGAGGGTGACCCAAAGCATGTAGGTTTTCGAATAACGCCCCAAAATTGTAGTTTTTGGATTTTAATCGCAACAATTTCGGTTTTATTTCCTAGCAGGGTTCTTGAACTTAAAAATAAAAAGTGATTTTATCATTATTTAAAGCCCAATATTTATTTATTATCTACCTTAACAAACATGTGAAAAACCCGCTTTGAACCTACCATTGAGCCCAAAGCGGGTAAGCTTAACTAAATGGGGTTTGGTACATTTTTCCAATCAAATATGAAGTTATAAATGATTAAAATAGTTGACTAGCTACCTGGCATTATATAAAAAATATAAAACAGTTGTACTTATCCAATTTAAAGTCAGTACATTTGTTTATAAAATTTAAAGAAATAACTGAGTTAATTAATTGCTAACCTAAAGAATAACTTTTTAAAGTTATACTTATCCTATTGAAAGAGAAAATCTAAGTCAGCACACGAGTCAAGAAATTTTAAATAAATGCATGATTAAATCCTATACTTATTTTGCCCAAAGGCACGTTTTTATTTCAATAATTATAACCTTAAATTAATAATTAAAAAAAAAACGGAATGACCATCGTAGTTTTTATAGGTGGATAATGTCAGAATATTGACAATAAAAAAAATAATAAGCTGGTCTTCGACTAATCACAAGTTACAAAACTTCTTTCTTTCTTTTTTTTTTTTTTTTCTTAAAGCCTGGTTGCGCCATGCCGCTTGCGGACTGATAATAACTCAGCGGTGTTCGGGTAAACACGACACACGTACTCGTCGCCGCTAACACACCATGGGACGGGGGGAGGCATACCCAATATTTACCTATCCGCTTTGGGCTCTATTCCCCTTTTTCTTGTTGAATAAGTTTAAATATTTTTTTCCTTTCAAAAATCAAAAAGTTCATGTTCAAAAAAAAAAAAAAAACTTCTGGGAAAAAAATCCCCCCCAAAAATTTTGATGGCGCAACTTGCGCCATAATCCCCCCCTGTGGGCACCCCTGATGACATTTGCAGTTATATAAGATTTCAGTAGCTTTTCATTCGCCTGAATTTTACGTAACAATTCCCTTGTTGATAATCATCGTATTTATTATACGTATACACAAACACTCATGTTAATGTATTGTTGAAAATTCTGTAAATAGTAATTATTTTTGTGATTAATTTGTCGGAATCTAGCTAAATTTGGCGTTTATTAAATTATCTTTCATCTAAAGTTATTGTAGTAACGTAACCTGCAAATACAGTATTGTGGCAATTAATTGGGAAATGCATTTTTTTTCAAAAAAATCAGTTTTATTCAAGTATTTCATGAATACATTTGAAACTAATAATTAATATGACATCCTCGAGACCTAAGAACATCACAGACACGTTTTGGCAAAGAATGTACTAGACTGGCACATATAGTTTTAATTTCAACGTCATTATACCATATGTCAAAAACAGACGAAATTAGCTTTCCCATCGTAGTACTGTCAAATTTATGAAGACGTTTTTTAACGATAGCCCACAAATTTTCAATCGAATTTAAGTCCGGGGAGTTTCCGGGCTAACCCAGTACAGTAAGTTTGTTTTTGGAGCAGAAATTAAAAATTTGCTTCAATGTGTGACATCGCGCCGTCTTATTGAAAAACGTAATCTCCGTTCGGCCAAAATTTAGACGTGGTTGGAAGCACATTTTGAGTCCATGTCGTTTCTTAGCTGGCACTGTTCATCATTCCTTCTACGGGAACAAGGGATTATGACCCAGAAACGCAGAAACAACCCCAAAACATCTTTTTGGGTGGATACTTTGGTGCCTGATTAATGTGATGCGGACAAAATGGTTCTCATTTGAACCTTCTCACGAACCTGGACCTAAATCCCTGAACCACATAAAATAAAATCTTTTCCCAGCCCTCCTAAGTTCATATTTTATATTTCCGTGCCCATTCTAACCTTTTTTTTTCTTCATAGGCGTGAGAAGCTGCTTCTTGCACGGTCGACATGCTCTCCGCCCACATTCTAAAACCCTGTATCTCACTGTTGAAGGTGCAATGGCAACACTAGCTGTCATCATGGACTTGGACAGGTCAAAATTAGTTAATCGAGGATTCATAACACTCATTCAATGTAAACTTTTATCGTCACGAGCCGAAGTTCTTCATTCACGGCCGTATTTTCCAATACTGTTGTTTCCAGCATTTCCTGTTGTCTTAAACCGCTGCCATATCCTCCCAACACTTGATTTACTCACTCCACGTACTTTGCCTATTTTTTCTAACGTTTAAGAAGCGTGTTCTCCAAGCGCAATCACTTTAGCAGGAGTTTCAGGGCTGATATCCATGACTCAAATTACTCCCACAGCAAGCGAGCAACTAACACTGCCAACTTCTAGCCACTTGGCGAAGAATTTATATGCCTGCAGCTTACCTGATGAGTACAAACAGCCACTAGTTTGAAAATTAGGGCCATTTGAACTCTGAGCTTCAATTTGAGTGCTTATTCATTCGCTTACGTGTGATAAAGCGAAAAAAATAAAATTTCCCAATTAATTGCCACAATACTGTAGTTTCTTGTAATGAATGTACAGCCCCCGTACATTCGGCTGAAGTATACGGTCCCCTCATTTCTGAATGATAAAATTTGTGACTGGAAAGAAATAAGAATTTGTAGAACGGAGTAGGATTTTCTGGAATATTTGAGAAGCTCTCTTTCGATGTCTATAAATAGCCGTGCCGCATGATAAAAACTCAGACTCGACTGAACCGTTGGGCTGAGAGCATGTATTTTGCTCTGTGTGTATTAGTCTTCTTTTTCGCTGTGTTGTTTTGCGTATTTGGATGCAAATACGTGTGCCATCGTTGAGTATACGGTGTTTAATTGATATTTGCCTAATTGCTATGGTGAATTTAGTAGTTGTTAACGATCTTTCCTGTACATAGTGTAAATAAATCTCCCGTGTTTTCTCAAGAACTGTGTCGTCATTTCAAGAAAGTTTGAAGCTGCACCGGAACTTTTAACATTTGGCGCCCAACGTGGGGCTTCTTCAGGACCTTCTTGGAGTAAGTGTGACCTTGGACATTTTTTTTCATAAAGACTTTGAATTTTGAATGTTTTATGGTGATTACTCGCGCAATGGATGATCAATTAAAACAACTTCTTGACGCAATCAACTCTGTGAAGAGTGATATGGCGGCTAATCAAGAACAATTTAAAAAATGATATGGCGGCTAATCAAGAACAATTAAAAAAATGATATGGCGGCTAATCAAGAACAATTAAAAAATGATATGGCGGCTAATCAAGACCAATTTAAAAGTGATTTGACTGCAAATCAAGAACAATTGAAAAATGAATTGGCGGCTAATCAAGAACAATTGAAAAATGAATTGGCGGTTAATCAAGAACAATTGAAAAGTGATTTAACGGTGCTGAAAAATGATTTAGCTTCTAACCAAGAGGATATTAAAAACGACCTTACTTCGGTAAAGACTGTGATGGAAAATAAATTTAATGAGATAGAGCATCGAGTTGATGTTATTGAAGGAAAATTTGAGGCAGTTGAAGGCCGCATCACAGTGGAAAACAAAATCGAAGAAAAATTTGAAGAAAAATTGAGTACCGTTGAAGGCCGATGCAATGCTGTAGAAAATAAATTGGAAGAAGAAGATAGAAAATTTCATCAACTTAAAGAAGACATCTTTAAAGACCTGGAAAGGAAATTGGTGACGCTTGGAAGCGGTGCTGCTGACGTTGTGCACTCGATTACACGACCTTCAATTAAGCTCGCCACATTTGACGGCAAATCCTCATGGCAAGTGTACAAGACCCAGTTCCTAATAGTTTCCGAAGCAAATGGATGGGACTCGGTTACCAAGGCCTGTCGTCTTGCAGCATCCCTGAGCGGTGACTCAGCGGACATTCTTCAGACCCTTCCGGACAGCCAGCACCTGGATTTCGCCATCCTTCACTGCGTTGGAACTTCGCTTCGGTGGGAAGTGCCAGAAAGATTTCAGCCGACTCCAGTTGAAGTCCCGATTACAGAAAACCGGGGAAACCCTGCAAGAGCTAGCGGTGGACGTCGAGAGAATGTCTCATCTTGCTTTTTGCGACTGTCCTGCAGATGTTCGAGACAACCTGGCACTCAACTACTACATCGACGGGGTTCCAGATCCGGAAATCCAGAAAGCTCTACGGATGGCGGATGTCAAAGATCTGAATTCTGCTGTTGTGTGTGCGATGAGATACGAGGCCGCCCAAGAAGCAACCCGTGTGGATCGCCATCCAATCCGGACTCTGAAAGCTGAGGAGTCTGATTCCAGGTCGTCCCATATCGCTGAACTTGAGAGACAACTCTGTGACTTGGCAAAACATCTGAACAGCATAACAGCCCAAAAGAAACAAGAGCAGAAGTGCTGGAAATGCTGTAGTGAAGGGTACCTGCGATGGAGTTGTCCGGCTCGCCAAGCTACGCGAGGGAAGGAAACCACCACCACCAGAGCTCTGCAGATTTTTTTCTACGAGTAGTGGCAGTGATGGACTTTTCATTTACGCACATGCAAATGGGAATCCTTGCAAACTGATTGTCAACACTGGAGCTAATGTGGCAATCGTTAGGACAGACGTGGCTCGTGAATTTGGATTGAAACTGTTGTGGACATCGCCACGCGTAAGTCTCCAGACTGTGACAGGTGACAAAATTGAGATTGAAGGTAAAGTGGATTTGGAAATAGTGTTTGGGAATGCCACCTACCATCATACGGCATTCGTTGCTGATATCACGAACCCCTTCATTCTCGGATTAGACTTTTTAAAGAAATACGACTTCACCCTTGACTTCAAGACTAATGAACTGCACTCGATGAGAGAAGACATAGCCATCTTCAACGAGGAAAATGAAGTAAAATCCGCTCATCAAATAATAGCCCAAAAGGACTTCACCATACCCTCTAGAACAGAATCATTGATACCTGGCTCCATTGAAGAAAACAATAGCTTTCGATTTGGCCTCATTGAATACCCCAACCAAAGCAATAACCGAAAAGGAGTGCTGGTAGCATCTACGCTTGTGGACCTTTCTAAGGATGTAATTCCTGTGAGAGTCGTCAACGTGAATGAAAGGCGAAAGAATATCAGGAAAGGTGAAGTGTTGGCAACTTATACTCCAGTTAATTGCATCATTAGAAGAATCAATTTCACCGCGACTGTGTCTTCTGAGTCCTTGACATCGAAGTTAATTGGGAGTGCGCCACTATCGAAAGATCAAAGAATTGCTGCGGAACAATTGGTGAACAACTTCAAGCATCTGTTTTCCTCCACATCGGAGGACGTCGGCCGTACAAATTTAACGCAGCATAGGATCGACACTGGAGAACATCCCCCTATTAAGCAGCATCCAAGACAACTACCGTTCGCCAAGAAGGAAGAGGTTGAGACCCTCCTGAAAGAAATGCAGGAGAATGACGTAATCAAACCCTCATCTAGTCCTTGGGCCTCTCTCATAGTCTTGGTCCAAAAGAAAAATGGTTCCACCAGATTTTGTGTCGATTATTGACGCCTTCACCAAGAAAGACAGTTACCCTCTTCCACGGATAGACGACACCTTGGACACTCTTTCCGGACACAAGTGGTTTTCGACCCTGGACTTGAAGAGCTGCTACTGGCAGGTAGAGATACACCCTGATGACCGAGAGAAGACGGCGTTTACATCTGGACAAGGTTTATGGCAGTTTAAAGTAATGCCCTTCGGCCTCTGAAATGCACCAGCTACGTTTGAGCGTCTTATGGAGTCAGTGTTAAGAGGACTCTCCTACGAATCCTGTCTGGTCTACTTGGACGATATCATCCTTGTGGGACGCAGTTTCGAAGAACATCTGGCTAATCTTAGGAAGGTGCTGCAAAAGCTTAAGGAAGCCAATCTGAAGTTAAGAACGTCCAAACGTAATTTGTTCCGCCGAGAAGTGAACTACATTGGTCACATCATCTCTTCCGAGGGTGTACAAACTGATCCAGAAAAGGTATCTGCGGTCAAGACTTGGAGTCGTCCCGAAAACGTCCATCAGCTGCGAAGTTTTCTGGGGCTCTGCACATCCTATAGGAAGTTTGTAAAGGATTTTTTCAACATTGCACGACCTTTGCATAAGCTGACGGAGAGCAAGCAAAAGTTTGAATGATCCAAAGAATGCGAAGATGCATTTTTACGACTGAAGGAGGCTTTAACATTAACGCCTATTCTCTCATATCCTCAGCCTGAAAATCCTTCATCCTCGATACTGATGCGAGCCACGTGGGCATCGGATCTGTTTTATCTCAAGAAATTGACGGCAACGAACATGTCATCGCTTACTGGAGCAAATGCTTATCAAAGTCGGAGCGAAATTACTGCGTCACCAGAAAGGAGTTACTGGCCATAGTGAAAGCTGTAGACCAGCCTCTACAGCCGGAAATTTCTGCTTCAGACAGATCATGCCTCGTTAACTTGGCTTTTGAACTTCAAAAATCCGGAAGGCCAGATAGCCAGGTGTATACAGCGGCTCCAGGAATATGACATAGAGATCAAGCACCGAAAAGGGTTGTCTCACGGTAATGCAGTCGCTTTATCAAGGAGACTCTGTCCTGAGAACTGCCACTATTGTTCCCGAATCGAGAAACAGTATGGAACGACTAGCCCTACTGACTAACAGGTGACAGTGACTTCAACATCATCAGAACCTGATCCATGGAGTGATGACCAAGTTCGAAAAGATCAACTTGAAGACAAAGACGTAAAACCAATTTTGGAGTTCATGGAAAGTGACAGTCGGCGACCTAGCTGGCAGGACGTTTCCATCTTCAGTCCTGCAACAAAAAGATACTGGGCTTTATGGAACTCACTCTATTTACGGAACGGCGTACTGTACCGAAAATGGGAATCTGATGACGGCAAAACATCTAGGTGGCAGTTATTACTTCCCCGATCAAGGATTTCAGATGTTCTGAAAGAAATACATAGTAGTGCGACTGGAGGACATTTTGGTGTCTTGAAAACCCTCAATAAAGTTCGAGAGCGCTTCTTTCTGGAGCAAGGCGAAGAATGACGTGGAGAAGTGGTGCCATTCTTGTGACGCCTGTGCTTCCCGTAAAGGACCGAAGAAAAGAAGCAGAGGGAAGTTACATCTGTACAACGTTGGAGCTCCTTTCGAACGAATTGGGATCGACATCCTGAGTCCTCTACCAAGAACTGCTGACGGGAACAAATACATCCTTGTTTCCATTGAAATATTTCTCCAAATGGCCCGAACATATCCCATTCCAGATCAAGAAGCTACCACCGTAGCAGAGACTCTAGTCCAGCATTGGATCTCGAGATACGGAACACCTTTGCAGATTCATTCTGATCAAGGGAGGAATTTCATCTCTGCTGTGTTTAAGGGCCTATGTCAAATTCTCGGAATTGAGAAAACTAGGACAACACCACTACACTCACAATCGGACGGCATGGTGGAGAGATTTAACCGTACAATCCTGAATAATCTCTCGCTTATGGTCTCCAGAAACCAGCAGGATTGGGAAAAGAAGCTACCTTTGTTCCTGCTGGCCTACCGCAGTGTTGTCCACGAGACTACCGGATATGCCCCATCTCAGATGCTCTTCGGACGAGAGCTCCGGCTACCTTGTGATCTCGTCTTCGGTCGTCCTCCGGATGCGCCTTCATTGCCTGAGGAGTACATCCAGGATCTCCAGGCCCGGTTGGAAGATGTTCATAACTTTGCACGAGAGCGAATCAACATCGCGGCGGAGAAGATGAAGACCCGATAAGACACAAGGTCCACTGGACAGGAATTCAACGAAGGTGACAAAGTGTGGTTATGGAATCCCATCCGACGGAAAGGTCTTTCACCCAAATTGCAGTCGCATTGGGATGGACCCTATAAAGTCCTTAACCGACTGAATGACGTCGTAGTGAGGATCCAAAAATCACCTAATGCAAAACCTAGGGTTGTACATTATGATCGGTTAGCCCCATCCTATGGGCATAGTTCATAAGTATTACGTAAACAACCATGGTTGATAACATAAAAGTTGTAGATAATTTTTCCTTTTAATGTTTAGTGATATTTCTTGTTATTATTGTGTTTTCTGTGCATTATGGGTTATTATTTAACGTGTGTATTTGTGAACTTGTGATAGAAGTTTGGCACCCTTTCTGGGGATTGTACAGCCCGCGTCGTGGAGTCCTTAAGAAGGGGGCAACGTTACAAATTCTGTAAATAGTAATTATTTTTGTGATTAATTTGTCGTAATCTAGTTAAATTTGGTGTTTATTAAATTATCTTTCACCTAAAATTATTGTAGTAACGTAACCTGTAAATAGTTTCTTGTAATGAATATACAGCCCCCGTACATTCGGCTGAAGTATACGGTCCCCTCATTTCTGAATGATAAAATTTGTGAATGGAAAGAAATAAGAATTTGTAGAACGGAGTAGGATTTTCTGGAATATCTGAGAAGCTCTCTTTCGATGTCTATAAATAGCCGTTCCGCATGATAAAAAGTCAGTCTCGACTGAGTCGTTGGGCTGAGAGCATGTATTTTGCTCTGTGTGTATTAGCCTTCTTTTTCGCTGTGTTGTTTTGCGTATTTGGATGTAAATACGTGTGCCATCGTTGAGTATACGGTGTTAATTGATATTTGCCTAATTGCTATAGTGAATTTAGCAGTTGTTAACGATCTTTCCTGTACATAGTGTAAATAAATCTTTATTTTCTCAAGAACTGTGTCGTCAGTTCAAGAAAGTTTGAAGCTGAACCGGAACTTTTAACAATATATATATATATATATATATGTGTGTGTGTGTGTGTGTGTGGGTGTGTGCGTGTGTGTGTGTGTGCGCGCGCGTGTGTGTGTGTGTGTGTGCGTGTGTGCGTGTGTGTGAGCGCGCGCGTGATCATTTCAGATAATCCTACTTGCTCGTGGTCGCAATTTTAAGAACAAAATACTCTCTTGTTAGGATTAAACAGCAATTTCGTGTGCCGGTCATGTTTCCCTTACGCTTGAACGCCCCCTCTAAGTGGAAGCAACTGCTTGTTTCACTGGCTATCGACAAACTAGATGCGGAACATGTTCAGTTGGAAGCTGAAGAAACTCAAATTTAGATTTTGATTGGAGCTATCTGAAATAACTGCTACTGTTCAAATCATTATCCTAAAGCGAGAAAATATTTTCTATTATGTAGCTTTCGCTATTACTTACAGCTGTACTCTCTACTTTGTCGGTAAGAACTCACCTCAGAAGTTATGCCATTCATAGGGCTCTATCATTGTGAGCTGCCTCCTCAGGCACTATGTTTTCTATTTTGTAAGCTTTCAATGTTATTTAAAATAGTTTCTATCTACCTGGTGATTATAATTAAAGTTCCACTTTCAAAAGGCTGAAAACTGAAATACTGGTCAGAATGACTTCAAATTTGAACTGAATATACTTGAAGAAATGGAAAATTGTATGGAAGAAGTTAAAAAGCTTTGAAATAGTTTCAAGTTTATGAGTCTTTGAATTAAGTATCGCACACTGCTGGTGAAGGTCTTTCACGAGAATGGCGACTGTGCGGTAGCAGCTTTAAAGAAATTCCGATCATATAATTCCGATCAATTTTTTGATCATTGGTTACTGCTAAAGGTCTGAAGAAAATGATAAAAACAATTCAAAGAAGCAACTTCTTTTGAAGTGAAATCTATAGAAGAGGGAAAGAATCAATTGCTTCGACGTCCGTAAAAGACATGACCACAGCAAAGGAGAGATATTTTTCTTTTACCATACTGCTTCCCCCTTCTTCAAATATTTTCAGTAAAATTTGAAGTCATTATGATCAACAGCTCCTTTTATACAGCTTTTTGAAATTGATCCTTTAATTATAATAGCTCATAATGTATTTTCCCTATAGTTTGAATACAATCTTTTTAATTTTTTAATGAAATATGAATAAAGGTCGTAAGTTACTTTTAGAGTATGCGAGAGGTTTTTGACATTGAAATACCCTCCTCTTTTCCATAAAAAGCTAGATATAGAGCAAGGGGGGGGGGACATCGCCTATTAGTGCCCTCTTTTTTTAATAAAATAGCTTTTCTTTTCACCGTAAATGGTGATTTACCTTACACCATTTGAGGAAAAAATGTGGTTGAAAAAATTTCTCCCTCTGTTGAAGTTAGAGTGAGATTTTAAAAAGTTAGACAGTTTTTTTTAAAACTTATTATTTAATTTAACAAAATCGCGAGCAAGTCCGGCATCAAAATATTTTTTGAGTTTCTTTTAAACGTGCGCGATTCTCGTGGTCTCATGCTCTGTCGAGAACCCTGCTCCGAGATCTTGTGACTTGAATTTTGAACTGTATTTTAAAACTAATAATTAAAAACTTATTATTTATATTTACACTCTTTCAAACCTTAGAGCTTCTACACTTCAATGTTGTACTTCAAATAGGGGAAGGTTGCCGACAATAAACCACATAACAGTTTTCAATTTTTTTTAGAAACGAAATCCAACTCTGATTTCACGTTAATTATATGAACAATTTTTCAGTATATTTCTCTTTCAAAAATAATATTCACTTTCATGATAAATATACACAATAAAGAATGAAAATTATAAATAAATATTTTAGCATGTGATTCATTCATGGCTACCGGTTGCTATGGATGGACAATCGAGTTTCCATCAATGGACCACATTCTCAATTTAAAACATCAATGCGTAACTTACAAATAGTTATAACAGGTGTTTAATAAACACTACAAATAAAAATAAGTGATAGAAAACTAGATTAATTTTCTAAAATGTTTTATTTTTGGATAACAGGAACATAAAAAAAACCCAGCTCTCACACAACACACAGTTGTTGTCATCACATCTGGTTCACCACTTTATATTTTCCCAAATTGTGCAGCACTGTTCTTAGCTAATATCTTTTCTACTTCTTTTGAACTGTTGAGAATTTTATTAAATCGATTTTGAAAATTTTCGTTCGGAGCAAAATTGAACTTGCTCTCTAAAACGTCAGAGAACATTTTTGATCATTTTATTACTGAAACCAGAAGCTTAAGTCTCAAACTACCAGAGAATATAGTACTAACAGACTTTTTGTCTTAATTAAATCTGTGGGACATGCTATTTTTCTCAGCCTCTTGAAAGGCCAATTCCCCCAATTTTTCGGAAGTAATTCCAAAAACTTCTGCTCAAGTTTCAAAATATGGTCCACTAATCATATTCATATTTCAGATGGTCCACTAATCATATTCATATTTCCTCTAAATTTTTAATAAGTGATTAAGGTAACAACAAACCGGTTTTATTTTCCATGCGACTGTTTAAAGTTGGTTTTAGGACTCTATTTTGTAGGCAGACTTCGTTAAGGTCCACTGCCACCATTTCTATAAGCTACTGTTGTAGCACGTTACATGCTGTTACTTGTCCACCGGCCATATTTTACTAACTTCGGAATTTTTTTTTTTTTTTGGAACAGCAAAAGTATTGAAACTGTATTATTATGATCTAATCAATTTTACAAAAAGAAATGCCTTGAAATTATAATTAAGTATAAGAATTTTCATGAATTACTGAGATTATTGTTTCCATTGTCATATTTATTTCTAAGCAATTGAGCATTTTTCAAAGGTAATTGAGCTGAAGTTACAACACAATTTGATATTTTCGATGAATGAGCCACTTTATCAGGTGGTCCATTCGTGGAAACACTTAGTGGTCCATTGATAGCAACTGCGTCATTTTGATTATTCTTATTGGTGTTACTGCTGTGACGAATCATGATGAAACATGAATTATGGGGAATTATTATACTTGAAAAGGCACTCATTTAAGTCAATATTCACGTTTAATTGATCAGTGATATTCAAAGCATGTTATAACTAAATGAAAATCTCAATAATTAGTAAGACAGTGGTAGAAATCTTTTCTGACCGATTAACAATATGATTAAATAATTTTAGCTACTTGTCGACTCTGCAGTAGACAGTTTTTAGACAAAGGAAGGTACTAAAAATGATTGCGTGTCTGCACAAACTCTAGTACGGGAAATATCTTCGCGATCTAGTCATGGACCCGGTACATTGACGGCAACCGTCCCCTAGATATGTTTTTTTCATTATTGCTTTCATAAATTGCTAGGATAATTTGTGGGCAGGTTCTAAATGAATTGATTTAGTTGTCTCGCGGTGTGGTTTTGAACAAATAAAGACATTTACGCAATTCAAAACGCAAATTATTTCCCAATGTGAAGATTACGACTGTTTTTCATAAGACATGTAGAAACTTTTAATTTTACCAAATATGTAACCTGTTAAAACTGCGGGATGCATATGGCACATTTTAGGGTGAATCGTTGTAGCACCAGAAGCACCTCCTTAAACTTCGCAATTTTGGCACCCTTAAGGGTGCCAGAGGGAGCCAAAATTGCACCCTTAGAGTTGCCAAAGGATGTCATACGAAACCAACGGGCAGGGCCACGCCAAGCCTGATCGGCGCCGTCGTGCAAATGTCTTTTGAGCGCCTTTATGCTCTGGCGTTCGAGGAAAATATAGTTAACTCTTGGTGGGAGGTTTTGCAGACAAATATAAAACGGAAAAAAATACGTTTGGCATTTAGTTTATACAAGAAAAAAAAATGTGTGAATATTTAATTTCGCAATATGTTGTACGTTTTTACTTCATATCTCGAAATTATTTTGAGTTCAGCAGCTCCTCTGATATGCTAATGCGTTTTGGAAGAAGAAAATATATTCATATCTAAGTTAAAGCCACTTTGAATATCTATCTGAATCTAGTGATGAATAATTAATAAAACTTTTATGCCTGTCAAAACATAACAGGAGCAGTGACACAACTAAAAAATAGGTTTAGGAGGCACAAATTGAAAAAAAAAAAATCTCTTTTAGTAAGACGTATCTGGGGAAAAAACGCAATTTTAGACGGTCTTTGGTGGTGTTATGGGGGAAAAGGGTACTAGGCGATCTGCGGAAATTTATAGAAGTTGAAACTTTAAAACAAGATTGTACAGTTCATATCTATAGACGTTACAATAAGGAATGGAACTCTGAGATTCAACCCGATCGTTTTTTTCTTTGAAAAATAGATAGAAATTAATTCCCCTTTTCTCCCCACCAATTTTTCGAAATTGAACAAAAACGCAATTAAATACAACTTTGAAGATTTTTACAAAAGGGAATTCTGGAGCTCCCCCCCCCCCTGAAATTTTTTTCAAATTTAAAGTCCTGAAAACCTAAGCAGTATTCTATGATATAGAAGTGGTTTAAATTGGTGTAAAAGGAAGTCGTGTGAGGCACATATCAGCTCGTTTAATCCACTAAAATTTCAGATCACGTGGCTTAACTACAACCATGATAACGTATTTACGTTCCGTTATTCATTGTTAAGTTGTTTGTTAGTTCTCTAAGTCTGTATTCGTTCGTTAAAATTCCTCGCTGTTTACTAAAAGTACGGGTTTAATGTTTTTACATTAGAAGAGTGCACGAAAGGAAGGCAAAATGTCAGTTTTTGTTCGAGTTAAATTCAATATGGCAAAACTGAGTGTTTGTAGAGTAGAATTTGTTGCTTAATTTAAACGGGTAAGATAGGAGAAGGATCAACGCGAAAAATCATCCGACAGTTTACTGTACAATGAAGAAAGGCTGGGGTTTTGATTTTTTAAACACAATTTTCTCGAGCACTGGAAAGACTGACATTACGCTCTTCCTCCTTGTGCTTTTCATTCATTACGTGAAGGACATTGATTAACTTACACTTGACTATATTTTGTTGAGTTTTTTCTTGTTATGCGAAGGAGGATTGGATGTCCCAAAGAGCACTCAAGTAAGAAATTGTGTTATGTTTTACGTTTCACCTACAAATTCTTCGTTTCTTTTTCAGCATACTTTAAATCGCTTTGCCATCTTATATAATAAGTGTGCTCGGTCTCTTGACATTTTTTCTATGAGTTCTTCTGATTTCTTGAGAGTTTCTACATTTCTTTTGTCAGATAATATTGCTTGGGTACTGAGCAGCATCTACCAGTTTATTGACAGTCTCAGCTTCAATGAGATGACATCTGCCTCCATCTCGGTTATTCCTTATTCCTGACTTATGAGTCCAAATAACAACAAAAATTCAGTCTTTGGATAGGATAACCAAACTGTCGGTATATTGTATGCTATTACGGGGCTTTAATGTTTGCTATTTGATGGTTTTAATATTTCTTTTAACATTAAGTTTTTTATGCTGTTTTAATGTTTGGAGATTTTGTTGCATTTTAAATGTTTAATCATTGCTTGTGAATTTGATTATATTTTGCTGTTATATTTCTACTTACTCCACTGTAAATGGCTGCTACCGCTGCTAGATGTATTTATGCTTTACTATTAAACCAGTGGTAATTAGCTAAGTTGAAATAAGATAATACGACCCCACAAAAATATTTTGTTTATGACATCATTGAAACATATCAATTTATTATATTTTTGTAAATACATGAAGAATACTGAACAAAAATGATTTACATTGAATTCAACAAAACAGCGGGAAAATATAGTAGGAATAATACAGAAAAGTTTGAGTTACCAAATAATTTTCAAGGAAAAATTATATGTAATCATAAATAAACATTTTAGTCATAGTTCAAGATTATTGAAAGCGTTTATAAATGTGTGAGTCCATCCGAGCCTTGTATAATGTACACGAATATAAACAAACATGTTGAGTTCATGTTTCTATGCAATCTGACTCCCCTTAGAGGGAGGTTTGTCCAACAAGAGGGAAACACTTTTCATATGCCGTCTGAAACACAATGCTACTAAATTTTCTTTGCAAAGGAACTTTTTAACATAAATAGTAAAACAAAGAAAGTAGCGTAGGTGATCCATGATTTGATGGTGTTGAGTAAATGTCTACTACAGCTACATAGTGACCGATAGTTTGGGCATATAGTGTGCTTCTTAATGAGATTGCAAGAATAAATTATAGTAACTGCATTAAGATTAACCATGAAATATCACATTCAAGATGATTTAAATAAAACATCGTATGTTGTCTTTGTCTTCGAGGAAGATTTTTGGTAACAGCTTCGAAGTTCTACAGATCACAAAAATTTCAAAAATTAACCACAGGAGAGTGGTTATGCACCGTGTAGAAAGAATCTGAATGAAATTGCTGCCATCACAAGGGATTAACATGAACTGTACAGAAACCAACTTCCTGAATGCAAGATCGGCACCGGGCCCTATTATATGACTTCCCTATTTGAGTGCGAAGTGATGAGGTGGGTATTCACATAGTTCTGAGAGTTTTTAAAACCTTTACAGTAAAGGTTGGACTTGCCTTCAAACTTAGGAGGAGTTTTCGTCTTCTTCACGAATGGGTATCGTGCTATGATTGTACAAACCAGACGCGATTAACTCTAGCGTTAACTGGTTCTGCAAAGGAGAGGCTCGCTTTTCTTTGGCGCGCCTGTTTTGGAACCAAATTTTGATCTGGCTCTCTGCCAAATTTAGCGCAGCTGAAAGGGATTGTCTACGTTGTTCCGTTAAGTATTTGTTCGAAGCAAACTCTTGTTTCAGTTTAGCAAGTTGTTCACTAGAGAAAGCTGTTCTCGGCCGCTTCTCTTGATCCGCTTTTCTATTTTTCTTAACACGCCGCAGCCGTGGCCCTGAAAAAAAAGGGAAGAAATTAGTAAAATGCTTAACTACTGCGATATCGAAAACAAACTATTCACTTTAAACCACACACAAGCGCACACACCATCCATAAACTTAATCAATCCACTTTCGACTCAAGCGCAGTCAGTTTTTCTCACAAAACGCAAGGTAGCTAACGAATGCTCAAGTTCACTTGGTAATTTCTCCCAAAGTATCTCTCAAATTTGAGCAATACTGCATCGAGAGCAACTAAAACCACATACAAGACTCAGTCTGGAGTCTGAACATAATAACACAAAGCATTCGTGAAAGGCTACGAATGCAAATGGAACGTGCCGATAAAATCGTTTTTTTTAACACATAAAGAAACTTTTTAGCACAGCACGCTCAATATAACCGGTTCTACGAGTGAAACATTTTAAACTTACGTTGAGTTACCTGTCGTAAATATGGAATGGCCAAATGATCAATGTTTGACTTTGATAGATACTTAGAGTAAGTCGATGAAATCCTGAAATCCTCTAGATAAATATTCCTTTGGAAAAATATCCAAAGGGAAAGAAGCATGACGCGTGAGAATGCACTGCCCAGTAGTTATCATTAGAAGTTGGAACAGTAAGGCAAAATCTAACCCGTAGTGTCAAGTCTGGGCTCATTTAGAGCTCAGAAAGCAAAAACTGGAAGGACCAAGTGAGAAAAGATAAGTAACATCATTTTGTGTTATTTTAATATGCAGAGCTGCTGCCAATTTGTACCTGCCTACATTAAATACAGGTTTTAATACAACTTAATAACTAAAGGCGTGGGCACTGCACTCGATATCATTGCAGTTGAGTTTGTACACTTTCGCCTTGTCGCGGTTAAATTTGCCGTCATTACCAGACAAATTGCCTGATCAAAAGTTCCGAGAAATCAAGTGAGGATTCTTCGACGAAAACGTTGAAATGTTTTTCGTCCGCATGCTAGCTATCAAAAACAAACTTGTCTAAGAATTCACCTACGTCCGAAGAGCAGCAAAGCTATAACCCATGAGAAAAAGAAAAGGCAGTTGGGTGCTTTAATGTAAAAATCCCATTAATGCCATGATTCAGGAAAGACATAATCTACAGGAACAGCGGTAAAAACAGAAATGTATTCATTGTTATCAATAATAAAATTGAAGAGGATATTGCAGCATGTAAGCTGGAGAAGTGAGCAGATTCTGCAACCGAATCGATCCTAGCAAGGACCACCGGCACACGAAAATTAGCATTCTCAATGATCGAAACACTGAACAATGTAAGCCTTCCTTCAAAATTTTATTCTATGCTGAACTCCCAGCCAAAACATACTAAGATGCAAGCAAACTACTCAGCAAGTTACGCAAATTGACTTTTCCCAGAGCTGATAGAAAAAGAAGAACTTATGAGCAGCTAATACGATTTTTCTGCTGAGGTAACAGAGGAAAAGTTTGACAGCTAATTTATAGTTTTCACCTTAACAAATCTTCCAGAAATGACCACATTTTTGGCTACAGGATCAAACACTTCGATGAAAATGCCATGCTTAATACTCTTCTACAAGTTTTCACTTTATACTGGAATATAGGCAAACTACCAGCCATATGGAATAAAACCTATCATATTTCGTATTTTAAAAGTTATTATATTAGAGACGCTGGCAAAGTAGAATGCAAGAATTATCGTCCTATTTCATTAATCATTAACTCCTATGCATGCTTACAATACACTCATAAAAGTGATTCTGAAATATTTTGCAACCATACTTTTTGTCAGACTCTGTGAGCTTTTTATAAAATTGACGAAAATTTCGTGAAATTTAGCGCATGAGTTTCTGATCCAGAGCGGAAGGAATTACTGTAAATGACGAAATTGTCAAACGGTTGAAGAACCCTCGAGAGTGAACGATATTTTTTTTGATAGTATTTACTGAGAAAACAAAACTAATACAGATTGCAATAGTTTATCGCGAAACATATTTAAAAATGCTTTCACTACATATTTCATGTTAGAAGTTTTCAGATTTCTTTTTACAGCTGTACCCCTTCTCATCCCCGAATATAAATGTAAAAAGGAATGAGTTTGGCAAAAAAAAAAAAAAAAATACTCGAATTATGTTTTTAATGATAATTTTGAGTTCAGAAAGTTTTTCATTTTAGCTTTAATTATAGCAGCAAATATACTCGTAATGTTTTCAATTGATTGATTTTTTTAGCAATGAAATTTTTTTTCTAGAAATCTGGAAACGCGTGTATCGCAAAATTTCAACCTCTTGCTGATTATTATAAAAACATATTGTCTCCTATGGAATGAGTAAATGAGAGGTGGTCGAATGGAAAGTCCGGAAATATGGAATCGAGGTTTAAGTTCTGTTGGAGCCGCTATCAAGTAGAAATATCAACTATACGCATAAAAGACATCCATGATACATTGAAGTGAGAGTTGACCGCAAGTTGCTGTTGTATTTCTTGCAAAGGGCGAAATGTTTTTTGTAAATTTCAAAAGTTTATGCAGGTAAGTTTTCAAGCATTTTATTTTAATAGTACACATGAAACTTGCACATTGATATTTAGCACAGTTATAGTGCCTAGAAAGAGTAGTGTGCCGACCAGCGCATTTTTCCCCACGATTCTTGAAGACAAATATTATGAAAACCGCTAGATGGCAGTGCGGTCGAAGTGTACGTTCAATTTCGCGGTGTTTACATTAGTAGACGCGGGATTTTGTTACAATTTAGTTCCGCGTTTCTCTTTTTTACCTTTATTTCGTGAATATTTCATGAAACAGCGTTTAAGGCTTTTAATGGAGGCATCAAAGTTGAACATTATAAGAAATAAAGCTTCATCTTGTTTAGTACCAGGGTGCAAAAGTGGGTACAAAACATGCGAGGAAAAAGTTACGCTTTTTAAAGCTCCAGCAGGAGAAGAAAAACTAAAGTGAAACTCGTTAATTCCCAGGTTAGATAAAGTTTTTGATAAATATTGCTCAATTTGTGCTCTGCATTTCGAAAAAAATTTTATTGAAACGCATTTTAAGCATATTATAAATATTGAGGAAGTTTTGATTCCTCAGGGAAAAACTTTTTTGAAAGATGAGGCAATTCCTACAATTTTCCCAAGTCTGCCAACATACTTTACTAAAAAAATACCAAAGAAAAGGTCCATCAGGAATTATGCAGTTAAGAAAAATGTTCCCTGTTTGAAAAAAATGTAACTTGATCTTTCCGCACATGAAACTGAAATAACCACGTATAAATCTATTATAAATGAAATTGTTCATATTAATTTGCTAACGAATATTGGGTTTGTATGAAATTTAAAAAATCTGCAAATATTGTAGTTTTTGTATGTAATGAAAATTATGTGGAAAATAATATTAACGATAAAAAGATCATTATTGAAGTAGACACAAAGACAAGGATGTTTTCGAAACAAAATTTTACACAATTGACTGAAAATTTGATACTTATATTTTAAGGCAAATGTATTATCAATCGAGATAGCTTTGGGCGCAGTTTATTGTTGTTTTTAATGCCACTTGGGAGACTCAAGCCCCATTCATGTAGCCAGCATGAGTTTAAAGCAGAAAGGAGCGACTCCTGAGTCAATGAGGCCCCTAAATGAGAAAGAAACCGACTTGGGCGCGATATATGGTAGCAACACCTCTACAGTTTATAAGTCCGGAGAATAGATTGTAAATCTCCAGCAACACTACGCCTGGTAACTGTTAGCGACCGACCATTCAACTTTCGGACAAACGAAATCAACGAGCACGTAAGTTATATTTAAAAAAAAAATTTTTTTTTTTAATTTCAGCCTTTTAAAATCCTGTACGAAATTGATAATTATTTTTGTTATCGTCCTCCGTTATCGAGATAAAAGGTATTTAAGTCTCCTGAAATTTTAAGAAAAGTGGCAAATTTAAACACTTGGCGAGGGATTGAAGGTACTAATTTCTCACAGACGATTTCCTCGTCTGCATGTGGCAGGACATCCATATCTACAGAGCGTGAGAAAGATGTCTGTCCCCATCGAAACTCGCTAAATTTGGAACAACGAGACTCGCTTTTCTTAAAATTCCCATAGGCTTTAAAATCACATATATCGACAACGGGAAAATATTTTTTGCGTCCAAAAACATGCATCACAATGTTCTTTTGATCGCTACTTATTTAGATTTTTTAATTTTAACACTGTAATGTTGTTTCCTGATTAAGGGTAGGGAGATTCAGAAGCTGCGCTTCCTCTTAAAAGAACATTTTAAAGCTATCATAAGCAATGTTAGACAAAGGAGAGGGACGAGGAGGTTCCCCATTTGTTTTCAGTTCTTAAGGATACATTTCTTTCGCTATTTTACATCTGAGATAAAAGATAAAAATACATAAATACTTTTTTTTTTGACAATGATAACGTCAGATTCAAAAACACTTCTATTTCGATAATTATCGACAACAAAACCGTTTGCTGACGGGTTCTAAAGACAATTTTTTTATGTAATATTAATTAAAAATAAAACATGCCATACATAATGCGATTCCTTTATTATATTTTACACTATTCATTCTTTGTAAAACAATTAAAAAAACATCTTATCCTAACACGTTTCTTACCTTCCATACGCAAATGGAACATAATCTCTGCCAAATCACTTGTTGACCGCGCAATTTCTAATGTGAAATACCGACTTGGAAAATATTACGTAAGAATGAGTTTGACCCCCCCCCCCCCCCAAAGGTACGTAGAGGCTTGAGGCTTTTCCAACCCCCCTTCCCCCTCGGCACCCTTACGTATTTGATGATGACGTAATGAATGCCCCCTTATAGTCTATTATTTTAATTGAAGATAAATTAGCATAAGGTAATTTTATGTACTTCAAAAAATAAATGAACACCCATGTAACAAATAGCACTTATTACAGAATTTGTCTTTTGCGCAGAAATAAGTTCAATCCAAAAAACATGGCTTTTCAACTGCGAAATGAGCATGCAATCGCTGATTTAAAACGAGTCTGATTGAGGAGCATTCCTCGAGCGCAGCGCCATCTGGGTTTTCCTTAGATCTGACCTCACTTTTTCTCCGTCGATCGGCACACTACTCTTTCTAAGCACTATAGCACAGTATACACCGAAGGCATTGTAGTTTGTTATATTGCAGTCATTTTTTAGCTGACATGGTTTTGTCCATCAGTTCAAAGTAAAGGTTCATTTTCAAGATGGTTTGGCGATTATAATGGAATGCTAGGTATTTCATAATATGTCACGGTATCCCTGATGTTCCAAGAGACCTGTTGTGGTCATCTTTCGTCTAAGTCAGCAAATATTGTCCTACCCATGCATCGCCATCTTCAAAAAAATAGAAATTAAACACAGGTTAAGAAAGCTGGATCTTCTATAACTTGCTCCCCACATTTAAAGAAAAAGAAAAGGAGAAACTGTCAACCGAGAGATAATGAAATATAGAATAAACCACAAGCTCTACAACAGTGGTTCACAACCTTTTTGAGTCCATCACCCCCCCCCCCCCCCTTCCTCCTCTCTAGAGGTTGACTGACACCTATAGCCCACTCCTCCTTTCTTCCTTGAAAATACCATAAGTTGGCGCTAGTGGACATCGATATTATTAAAAATATAAATGCCTAATTCTAATCTGAAGTAAATAATTTTGTGTACTCATACGAAAATAAGTTCATGAAAGTACCCTTTTTATGCTTTTTTTTTTTCTCTCTCTCTTTCTGCTATAAACATTTTCTATGATTTTTTTTTCCTCTTCACTTTAAAAACGATTCAAAAACGTTCCCAGAAAATAATGGGCAGCTGATGTGCCCAATTTTTGCCAGTAACATATCTTGAAAAAGCAAGGAATATTATCTGCTAAAATTCAGTAACCCTCCTGAAATTATCCTGGAAACCTCCTGAAAAAATTCAGAAATCTTCCCGTTTGAAGCCAGTCGTGTCTTTGGAACTTTTGAGAAAACTTCGGTAGGTATAACATAATAGCTTGGCATCTACCTGATTTATCAAGAAAGATCCAAATTCAGTATTGGAATACGGCCAAAGCTAAGACAGAACTGCAAGAAAGTAACAATAATTTTACTCTCCTGCACTTCTTGCAGAGCTTCGTAGTTCATGGACTAATTCGCTCCCTTTGGTAGCTTAAACAGTCTGGACGGGCCGTAATCGAACTGAAGCCGATACACTTTATAAATACGCTCAGTTAATCTTTAAACTGGGAGCTAAAAATATTTTTCACAACAGTCAGAAGTCTGCGTTCGTGCAACATGTAGCAATTCAGGAAACTTTTTGACAGAGAAACTTTATTTTTCCAGGAAGGGATAAGAACCATTGAAATCCCGAAACGTTACACGAAAATAAGCAGTAAAGTGTCGGAAATTTATTACTGTTTTTAATTGGAATCGGGAAAGATTAAAAACACTGGCACTTAAAATTTAAAAAATAATAACAATAACAATTTGAAAATGTATGAACATACCAAAAATCATGAAGTATTTCCTTACGGTTCAACCAAGGTCTGAAAGGAAGCTCCTAAACTTCAACTTGTTTCTTTTTTGACTTGTGATCCCTTGTTTGAACTCTGAACTATCGATTTCGTATACATTTTCAAATTTGATATTCCCTGGCTTTTTATCATTATTAGTTTATCTTTTAAATATTCATCGCAGTCTATCACCCCTAAAGAAATTATCGCACACTTGGGGAGCCAAATTGCCTCTTTGAGGAATTGTCCTCAGGTTGGAAACCACTGCTCTATAACAACGAAGGAAGCAAAACGTTCGAATTGTTTCCCAATGGTTTAAACTACGTATTCCACATAACCAGACTATTCCATATTACCCTTCATTCGACATTTTGTATTAATTTTTCTTTTTTTATCAAAAATATATACTTTTAAATAATAGTAATTTTTTTAAAATGACATTTCATTTGTGTAAAAAAAAACAGTTAAATTCTTCATAGAAATGTAAATTGTATACCCTCATAAACATGGTACATTCATACTCTCATATAATGGTATACTGCATAATACTCCCCCCGCCCTCTCATATTTATACAACTTCGCTTTTCAAATTTATAGGAAATTATATTCACGGTTACACATCTTTTATTCCTCTTGTTTAAATTTAAGCGCATGCTCAAACTCCAAGTAATAATTTAACAAGAAATCATGCATTTAATAATCGAATACTTTTTCAAACAAAGTTAAAAAATGTGTTTAAAAAAGTGCATATATTTGAGAAGTTTCTACCTCATATAGCATTTGTTCTTGAGTTTAAAAAAAAAAAAAAAAATTCAATTGACTCGCTGTGTTAAAAAATACTCCGTGACGCATTTCCCTTTTATTTCTCTGCTAGGAAGAAAATTCTTTCTCTTGGTATTCCTTCATTTTGAAAGGCAAGGGAAAAAAAGAATTTCGGATTTCTTTCTTGGTATTTATACTAATTGTTACTCCAAGCAAATTGCGTTTAACTATAAAAAAGAAGTTGTAAAAAATACATTTTTTTAATCATTATTTGCAAGAAATGCAGAGCGCAGTGACCATATTTTAAAATTTTGTCCCAGGTTAATTCACTTTACGCTATGATTGTTTTTGTTGTCGTTGGTATAGTCGTCGCTTAGAAAACAATTAACTTCTTTCTTCTTAAAGAGCTTTTTAATAGGACTCGCTTTTTGTTCTGGTTTTTTTTCTTTACAAGTCTGCATTCTTTTGGATTTTGCCATAGGGAAGGTCAAGTGAAAGTTTAACTTGAAAATTCCATGATGCAAAATGCGAAATACGTCACATTCTTCATTTCCCCTCAGGTTTGCTTTATTCATTTTTTTTTAAATTCCAGATCAAGTACTTTTAAATTTGACTCTCTGGAATTCGTTTCTCCTTCCCCACCCCACTTTTTTTTCACCCGATATGTTTTGTAGAAATATGAAGAAAGAAACAGGCAAGATCTCGAAAAGTAATTAGTAAAAAATTTCTGTCCTAATTAACTTTTTTTTTAGCTCACACACATTCTAGAAACAATGCAAAAGACTATTTTGGTGGTAATGTTGTGACAAAACAGTGAAATAGCGTACAAAAGGGGGTTAATTTTTCTAAAGTAAAAATCGAAATGCTTCTAATGCAATTGAACTTTTACTTTTAACTGAACTTATAAGGTGCAATCGATTTACTAGTTGTACACGTTAACTAAAACGTGTTCCAAATTGTTTCAAATACTTTTGTTTAAAAAGCATGTACATTAATTAATTTTTTAAGTGTTTCCTTTTTTAATAGGATTTCAAACATTTTTCTATTGATTGATTTTTTAGATAATTGAGAAAGGGGACAGTCTCTCTCTCTCTCTCTCTCTCTCTCTCTCTATATATATATATATATATATATATATATATATATATATATATATTCTTGAAAAATAGGCATTTTTAAGACATAAGAGAGATTTCTGAAATCAAAATTTAATGATAGCTTTTTCTAACTGTGAATTCTTTTAAACAACTGAAATGAACTCATAGAATTTCCAATAAAATGAGGTAAATCTTTAACATTTTCCCCACGTTTTAAAGACATATAGTTTATCTGATTTGCGATCCAGTATAGCAAAGGATTAGCCTTTTCACTTTTTTTTTCATTTTTAATTCTCAAGTTACTTTATCTCGTATTTCCGTCCGAGAAAAAAAATTATTTACCACAACAGGGCAACTTGTATCGTGTTATGACACTTAGTATAAACTCGGTTTCCCCCTTTTTTTCATTAAACTTCATTATTAAAATTTGCGCTTTTTTGAAGTCTAATTAGAAGAAACAGCATACAAAGACCAACATGTTTTGATAAACAACAAAGTGTAAATTTAATATCTAACCTAAATGACTCTAGAAACTTTGTAAAAAAAGTCTCTTTTTAATTAACAGTTTGGAGTTATTTTTACGGACGCTGTTATATGAATGTTATATTTGTTTTGATGATGTCTGCTTGGATACGACTCAGGGACTTGATATTAAGAGTTTAAATATTTTTTTCAAGCTTAATATTTTCGAGCTTAAGTATTTTTTCAGAAAAAATATTTACGCTATTTTAATTTTACAAACTTTTGCTAGAATTTCTAAGTGTGAAGAATCACTATAAATTTAATCGCTATGATTAATCACTATTAATCATTATCATCATATAAAGATTAATTACTATCCAAAAATATATTTCTGAAACTCAGTTGCTTATTTATCTGTAGAAAATCAATAAAATAAAGCAAGAAATAAAACATTGCAGTAAATCTAAATGAATTTTTAGAAAATGTACAGTATTGCAATAATTTCTAAAATACCAATGTATGAGTATAGCTGTGTAAAAATGCATTCTTCAGAAGTCATATAAGTGACTTTAAAAACATTCGGAAAGTAACTGTAATATTTAGTTTCATGACATTGACTTGATATTTTCCTTTTATCTTCAATTTTATGTTGCCATTGAGAATTTCGATATGTTTAGTAACATTGAATAATATGGGCAAAATATACATAAAAGATTTAACGCACCGTAATACTGTACAAAACTATGCAAATATTTCAGAGTAAATAAGAAGTTTTCATTCATCGCGTTGAAGGAATTATATAACAAAAGACAAAAGTACCTCATTTATAAAGGCAGAAGTAGTAGAAAGATTTTTACGCGGTGAGAATCAGAAATATGCCTCAAAATCATATTCAAATGTATTTTCACTCTTTGTATTTTCATTTATAAAAACACAAATAATAGAAATGCTTCTTCTATCTAGAGATATTTTTAACACCTCTGTCTAGAGGCGTATTTTCACACATTGTATTTTAAATACAAATTTAGCTTTGTGGAGAATAAGGAAAAGAAAGCAAAGTTAGACTGACGCAAATAATTTTTAAAAACCTTCACCTGATCCCTAAATAAGGGTTTCAGAATCTGTAACACAGATGCTGTCCGAAATATTTAATGAATAACTCATAGGTTTAAACCATCACATAAACTCAAACATAATATTCTAAATTCACAAATTTGCAGATACTTAATCACAGCTTTTGAAAACAAAAGAAAAATAAAACCTTATTCCCGGAACTCGACCTTAACTTATCATGATTTTGCAGACTTAAATGAAATATTATTCATATTGTATAAATTGCTGCGAAACTGTTTTGTGGCTTGATACCGAATTAGCTGCAAGAGTGGAAGACGGATACAAATATTTCTGAGACTTTTACGCAAATTGCTACCCGAAGAGATTGAGAAGGTGTTTATTGCTAGGTGAAAAACACCAATCATCAGGAAAAGGTGTCAAGAAGCTCCCTTCTTATATTGAACTCGGGGGAAATGGCAAATGAATTGCAGTCGAAGCTTCACGTCCCTAAGGATAGAGAAGAAAAAGTAGATGCTATTACTTTTCGAGATTAATGATTTGGAGTCCAGCCACTCACCTTTTGCAGTTTTTTTTTTTTCCGATCTTTTCTTTCTTTTATTAAAATCGTTTCGTTACTTCCCTAAATAAACTAGCGTATTATTCGCATTTTTTTCTTTTTTATTTCCTATTTTCTTTCTTTCTTTTTTTTCCGCGTCAGTTGTAATTTCGATATCCAATACAGGGACGTTAGATGACAACAAAAACCGAAGAGAATAGAGAGTGCTGCAGCAGAAGGGAGTGACGTGCAAGCCAATCAGATCATGACACTGACAGCGTTGGAGAAAAATTAATCTATTTTTCATCTTAAGTATTACTTCGTGTTTGGCAACAGTTATAAATTTAGCGTTTTTTAAACCCGCATTTCGAAGTGCGGAAACTTTTTCAAGAGAAAGCTTACGAAAGCATGTTGTTTGAAGTTCAATTGTAGTTCTTCTAAAGTTGAATTATTTTAAATTTTGACTTTCTGTGGAGTTGTATGCCTAGTAAAATTAAAAGTTCATCCATGGCTATAAGTTTTTTCTTTTTTTCAATATTTTTAGACGAATATATTATTATAATGATGATGCATGTTTAAAATCGAGATTGAACTATCTCATAGCGTGGAAAATGAAATTATTTTAATCTTGAAGCTCGTTTATGGATTTCAGCGAACATGCTTCTCCGCGATCAGTATTATTTATTTATTTATTTATTTATTTATTTTGCATTGTGTGAATGCGTTTTGCTCCCGAAAATTTTTAATTACCGTCATCCTTACGTTTTTACCATTCAAAACAATATTGAATAAAGATTCAATGTTTATTGAAGCAAGTGCGCGCGCGTGCTTGAAATCATGCTATCATTCGAAACAGTTGATTGTAATTAAATTTTTATACCTCATTTTATTGAGGTTTTCAACGAGGAATGAACAAGAACGTTACATATTCTCGTTGAACCGGAGCCAAATGAATACAAAGTGTTGCATTGTTTTAACTCGATGTGTGGTCGGAAAGATATTAAGATTTAACTTCACGCACAGGGAAACCACCGCCCTCTTGTGCGTTAAAGACCTTTCTTTTATGAGACGTAAGAGGTTTTAGGAAGATTTTATGTTTTATTGAAAATATCTAAAAGTTTAAGGAGATAAAAACATTTCTTATACATCCCAACCCTGTTTTTATGCGGTCGAAAAAAAAAAAATGTTCGAAACTTCACGAATAACTTTAAAAAGTTGTTTTCACAACGCAGTTGAAATATACACTGTAAAAACGATTCAGAAACGTTCCTGAAAAATAATAGGCAGCTGATATGCCCAATTTCAACCAGTAACATTTCTTACAAAAACCAGGAACATTTTCTGATAAAAATCAGTAACCTTCCTGAAATGCTGGGAAATATCCCCTGTTAAAGCCAGTCGTGAACCTTCTACAAAAATTAAATAGGTTTAATGTATTTGATTAGAACCTTCCTGGCTTACCAAGAAAGGTTCAGAAGCATTATCGCGACCATGGTCAAAGCTGCGCGAATAATTGCAAGCAAGAACCAACCATATTTCTTGCCTGCAATTCCTGATTCGCAAGGCTGCAGCTATCCAGTGACTTATTTGCTCCCATTGGGAGTTCAGTCAATCTGGACGGGCCGTGATCAGATTGAAGCCGATACACTTTATAAACATGCTCAGTCATTCTTTAAACTAGTAGCAAAAAATATCTTTCACAACAGTGAAATGTCTGCATTCGTGCATCTTTTAGCAATTCAGGAAACTTTTTTGCGAAGATACTTGATTTTGCGGGGAAATAGGTGAAAACCTCTGAAATCCCGAAACATTCCACGGAGATAACCAGTAACGTTTCGGAATTTTTTTACAGTGTATATTTTTATGCGGTGGATCGGGACCGCATAAAAGAAGTCTCACATAGAAAATCATCCAAAAAACTTACAAAATAATCTTTTAACGAAATCAAAATAAACCAAGTGATCATAATTTTTGCCAAGTAGTCGGACAAAATGTCCAGAGTAGGGAAATTTTGGGCGGTCACAGTGACTTCCCATCGGGGTGCCTATGTCGTCACTTGAAGTTACTACCTCGCACTCAGTTTTTAAAATAATTTCGTCAATTAAACCCCAATCTGACTGAAATTTTAATGTACCGAACACAAAAAAAAAAAAAAAAAAAAAAAAAATGTTCGCACCAAAAAAAAAAAAATCGCATAAAAACAGGTTTGGGTGCATTTATAGTTCAAAATTGTTTCTGTACGCATTATGTGTGTAATATTTTAGTAAATAATACTGACTACATTACTTAAGAGATTTTATCTCATGGGAATCAAAAAAAAAATAAATAAATGTATAAAATGAAATAAAAGAAAAAAGAAAGATGCATTGTGCAAATAAAGTTCAAAGCTACTACCTGAAAAATTTAACTATACCAATGTCCAAAAAAAAAAAAAAAAAAAACACTTTTTAGGAAGCAAACATTTTAAATATAGATAACAATGCCGAAAACAGGGAATATTTTTTAACTTCCCGAAGATTCTTTTGACCTTTTCCCGGCAAATAGAAGTCAAATATTGTTCGCTACATACTCCGAAAACAGAAAGGTACTTTGAATAGGAAAACTATAAAACCTCCTGCACATTTTCTTTCCGTCAAAAATTGGAGGAATATCTATCCATTCCCATGCATATCTTTGGAAGGTATGAAAAATTCTGTATGCATACAATCCGAAGAAATTGAAAATCGAACAGCTACATAAAATCCTGCTTTCCGATTCCGGGCAAGATTACAAATTCCTTCTCAACGGTTTCGACATTCTGGGGGCTCTTGCATTCGACTCCGACCACTCTTCATTCTGCTCTTTGGAATGCCAAGTTCCCTAGGCATTCCAGCAGTCGCGATATTTCTTTTTCTCACATCTAATGCACACACACCACACACGCGTATATATCTATATAGATACATAAATAAAAATAAAATCCGCATTGGTAGCATATTAAAAAATATTTTCTCAAAAAATTGAAGGAAAGGAAAAATGCGTTACAAGTGAATCTCTCCATTGCAAATCAGGACCATAGCAAGAAGAATCGAAAGTAGGCCCTGCCTGATTTGAAAGAGTTTTGCTGTTTTTAGTGATTGCTAGTAATTTTTTTTTCTGTCTTATGGGCAAATTTATATTGTATATAGCTATGTCATATTTCGTTCTTGTGTTATAGTAGAAGCGCTCAAAAAGGCTTATGAAGAAAACTTTTATTAGTAAATCAGTAACGGACATTGGTCGGGAAATTCCGGGTATCGTCGAGAGAGATCCTAATTGGGGTTCAACGTGTGTGTCACAGCCTTCTCCACTATCCCAGGAAGTTTCAACGCCATCAAACAAACATTTAAGATTCTATCACATTTTTTCGGTTTTAGTAAGATCTAAGTTAAAAAACATGAGCACTTTCTTTTTATTTCGTCCGTCATGGATTGTGTTATTCATTTTTGTTGTAGGTATCATGATTCCCTATATTTTGAAGGTTTTGTTTCTGATTTTTAATGTTGTAAAATTGTGGTCCTGTCGATGTGACTGGCTTGCAAAACCAAAATGGCGTACCTTTGTACCCAAGGACACATAACCATATGTACCCAGGGACGTCAATTTTTAGTCTCCTTGGGTCACACTTGAGTCTTCTTACAATGTGAAGTACCTCAGAATAGTGCTTTGTCATCAACGTCCGAAATTTGCTTTCAACAATGATGATGGATTTGAACTAGTGCCTGAAGTATTCTCCACCTCTTGTAGGATCTACAGACCGTCAATCCCACCTGTTTTCATTTGAAGTCGACTTTTATAGATTTTTGTTGGTTTAATCTAAACTGAGTTTTTTTGGAATGGGTTAATTTTGGTTAGAGGTTTCAATTTGCATATAAATTGAGACTATTATGTAGGTACATAGAGAGCCATAATATCATGAATCTAGTTATTTTTTGTTTAAAAAATATTAATTATTCATAATGTCATTAACTCTCTTAAGAGTAATAACTTTTTAAAAAAGTTCACTGATGTTAAAAATTAAGAAAAATTAAAAAAAAGGGAAAAACCTTCAATTTTTTTTCAAAGTTTAATTTCTGTTGGATATTTTATTTAATGTTATTTTCAATGGATATTTGAAGTATTTCAATATAAAATGGCTTATGAAAATGTATTGAGTATAATTGAGTTCCTCAGATCTATTTACATATTATTTTTTTTTATGTCCATGGGTACAAAAGCACCCGTTCGCGGGGTGAACGGGGTGTTGTACATACGTTCAAAAAGATGGTTTTTAAGAAAAAAAAATTTTGAAGTTGAAAGCTTTGAGATTTTCACCTGACAAAAATTGCCAAATTAGATGAGAAGTTGTAAATTCTGCCAGAAAATTTTCTGATCAATTATCTATTCCTGAGAAGTAAATTTCATCCGTGGGTACAGCATCTTCCCCTACATTTTATTTTTATGATATGTAAGCTTGAATATTGTCTTGCTTTCGAAATGTAAAGACATTTTGTTAATAGTTTAAGATTCGCCTTGTTTTTAACACCATATTCACTCAAAAAGAAAAATAATGTATCAAAGTAATAAATTTCTCACACGAAATATGTCCAGATATTTTGTTTAATCTCTTATCTTTTGCCTTATGGAAATTTTCAAGAATTTTTAACAATACTCAAATAGTCTATTTCACTGTTGTTGGTATTCGGTAAACTACATAAATTGAGTACTTTATTCACACGTCGCTTATAAAATTGCAAACAAACAACGATGCTTCACGAAAAAAACTTGTTTCGACAATGCTTGATTTTAGCAACTCTAATTATAGTTATTTTCAATCCATTTTGAACTGGCTCCGTTCGTAAACAAACGCCAACAATAGTGAGTCGGACTATATATTATTTTACCTTGTGGTATTTGGAAAATAAAAGTGACTTTAACTGTCGCATAGTGCACATGTTTCAAGCACTGGACCTTCTCATATTGAAATTACAGTCTGAGAAGAAGCGTAAAATTAAAGCGATAATAATAAAAAGTTTATAGTACTAAACGGTGGCAAAAGGTTCCAGATTTATCAATGCAGCAAAACTTATAGAAATTATTTCCGAAGATGTCAAGCCACAAGTGTTGCTTCAAAAGGCTCCATTGTGCAAAATATATTATGATCTTTGACAACATATTCTCTTTCTTTTTTTTTTTTCATTCACTAATTTGAGTGTGGGTTTTCAACAGTTCACTGAAAGTTGTTTTATTTATCTTTTTTACAATTTATTTTATGTAAAGAAAAGCAACTGAATATAACATTATCTTTCTGGAAAATATTACTGTTCAAATGCTTATTAAGATATTTCAAAGTAACATGATCCATCTACCCATTGTTATTTATTTAAGTACATTTTTACCTGAATTTCAAAATTTAGTATCGACTTTTTATGAAACTTTCACGTTTCTAAAATGCTTAGAAGCACAAAATGACTCAGTAATTGTTTGACTTAATCTGTAGACAATACTCACCAATTAAAATTTAATCAATTTTGTAAGAATAACTTTACTGAAGAGCTCTTTGTTATGTTGCAGCTCTTCGTATAATTCCATAAAAGTTTACGCAAACATCGCTTGGGATCAGCTTTCAGACGGAACCATCCCATTTCTGCATAACGATCGTTTAATACGTTAAATCGACGAAATCTGTTGGAGGAAATCGAGCATGCAGACGACGGCAAAATCCCAACAATCCCCTCACCGTCCTGCACTACGTCAATATCCAATTGTTCTGCAGGCGTAGATGGGGGAGGATATTGTAGGACAGACACCAGGATTGAAAAGACCTTCGCCACTAGCAATCACAGCATTTAGGATTCTGTGAATGAGCTCGATTTCCAATGACGTTCTTCATGGGAGTGTTTGGGAACGATGCGACAGGATCGTGACGTGATATCTGTCATTCTTTAATAGATCGATAAGAAAAATTATTTTTAGAGGATAGTTTAGTATTTTATTTCAAGTGTTATTTTAATGTCTTCCACGTTTTCAAAAAATTACTTTTTTTTTCCTGATGGCGAGAATTACTATTTACAGGAACATTTAGATACGTTAGGAAAGGGCTGTGTATACGGGGGTTCTGAGCATATTGTAAGGCCGCACCAGGATTGAAAAAAACCTTCGTCAGTAGCAATCACAGTAATTAGGATTCATTGAATGAGTTCGATTTCCATTGTGTCTTCATGGGAGCGATTGGAAATGATGCGACTGGGAAAGTAATGCATTGATAAATCAATAAAAAGAAATTATTTTTAGACTGTAGTTCAATCTTTTATCTTAAGTGCTATTTTAATGTCTCACGCTTTGGAAATATGACTAGCTTTTATTTCCTGTTGAAAGGAATCGGGGTTGATCGACCAGTGAACACTAAAGCACAATTTCATTTTTAAACAATCAGAACATCGTTGAAAAGTGCAGCAAGCCCATGACGATAACAACATTGAATTATTCTTTTTTTTTTTTTTTTGAAGGGGAAGACATCCATATTTGGCGACAAATTTTTGTATAACAATGTTGCTCGACTCCATTATTTAACAGCAAAATAATTGCAGAACAATATTGTACGATACCATAATTTGACTGCTCATTATTGGGAAGCGAAGTTCAATTACAAATTGTTGTGGAGCAATATTGTTTAGCATTATAGTTTAACAGTAAATTATAGAAATTTATTTATTTCGTGACACCATTATCACATAACAAAAGTTTTTCAATTTTTAGATTGTTACTTTCTAAAACTTGGCGACTCTACGGTGCTTTTCAAAAGCAATGTCAGCATTTAGAAAGTTGTACTAAGTATCAGCTTAATAAATATAACCTGTACGTAATGACTCAACTCGCTCAAAAGGCTTCATTTATCCCCAATATGCCACAACTACTGATTGAAAAGCAGACGCAATTGAAATTTTCCATTAACCCATAGCAAGGCGTATCTCGAAATAAGCATCTCTCTTCGAGAAAACATATCGTGACTACTAAAGGAACGTCGCTCGGGCTGTTTGTTTCCGGTGCTAGTCTCAGCATATGACGGAGGGATGCAATCTGCTTCCATCTAATACCTACAGCTTGTAATTACCTAGAAGTTCATTCAAAGCTGGCTGTTGCTGCGTGTTGGGATTGCCCAATCGGAAGCAAAGTTTCGAGTAAACTTCTGCAATAAAGAATCGCGTACGATCTAAAATCAGAGTGAATCTTTAACGACTAAAGCCAGGGCGTAATTTACGTCGGAACTCACGGGAGCTCAGCTCCTGTACTTATTTTCAATTTTATCTGAATATTTAGGGTAAACCCGGGCAACGTGAATACCTTAAGCTTTTCTTGATTGTTGTCGTTTAGTTATAACTCTAGAAATTGAAACAAATGTTTATAATCAGTCTTCATTTAATGAACTTGCGTAATGCAATAACAGTTGTAATTAATATTAATTACACTATTAGATATAAGGCCAGTTTTCAACGATGGCATAAATATCCACTTTGCCCAACACCCCGGGTAAAGTGGATTCGTTACTTGGGCAAAGCGAACAGCAACATTATTTGTCATGAAACTAAACATTAAAAATAAAATAACCATCGAAAATTAAAGGAACATATCCGAAAACCATTTTTTTGCTACAATGGTAATTATTGTAGTTATTGTAAGCAAACAAATTAAATTTAAAAATAAAATAAACGCCGAAAATAAAAGGAACATACTTAAAAACATTTTTTTGGCTGCAGTGATGATTATTGTAGTTATTACAAACAAAGAAACTAAACTTAAGAATAAAATAAGCATTGAAAATTAAAGGCTCATGTTAAAAAGCATTTTTCTACAATACTAATTATTGCAGTAATTATTGTAACAAGCAAAGAAATTTTTTAAAAAAAAGTCAATATCTAAAATTTAGGAGCATATAAAAAAGAAAGAAAAAACATTTTTCTTCTACAATACTAATCATTGCAGTTATCACAAACAAAATCATTACCATATTCGAATGCTGAACACTCTTTATGACACCACTGAGTACAAATACATTGTATCCTGTTTTCCATTGGCTGATCATCTTCTTCAATGAACATTTTATCACAGAAAATGCACCTTACATCATCAAATTTCTATACTTCCTTATTCTTATCATTCTCTTATGCAGTCGTATGTTTTCAAGCAGAGATTTTTTCTTAGTCTTTTTGGTACTTATTCATTTTAATAGTCTTCTGAGAAGCTTTAGTCGAAATTTCATCTAGTTACTTCATGGCAGTATTTTTGGATTTTTCAAATTTTTGTCTCTGACTGTCCTTTAGTGGAGTACTTGTCTCTAGTGTAGATATCTGTAGTTTTTGTTTACGTGTTGTTATTGGTTTAACAGGCTGAGGAATAGGTAGTAAAACTGAATAACTGTAGCAGTTCTAGAACATCCAGGTTTGGGTGAAGCGGCGGGAACATCATTTTCTTGGATTTATTCTGTTGTTTCAGATCCCATGGAAGTATAAGGACGGTCTTCAATGGTAGTATTGTCTTGAGATCTTAATATTGAGGGACTTACAGGTTCGGATGAAGTGACTTGTTATGACCAGGCAAAGTGAATATGGTATTCACATTGCCCAATCCGCTTTGCCCTTCAGGTACATTTTTGAGGTTACTAAAAATTACTAACAAACCAGAGCATCTAAACTCGTCGTCTACAGATAGTTGAAAGCTACATAATCGTATATCAAATCCTGCTCATAACAAAGAACATGTCACAAATAGTATTAAAGTTATAAATGAAACACTAACCTCTGCTAACTAATATTATTTTCCCCAAAACATATTTTGTTCGCTCACTGGCGTCACGTGAGGGGAACTCGTCCCGACGTGTTTGCCCCACACGGAGCGGCAACAGGCGACCGTTGCTATGACAACGCGGCTGCCGGCCAACTAATTTTTTGGGAGTTATAGGCGAAATTCGCTTTGCCCGGGGTATCCACTTTAGCCGGGTTTCCCCTACGTGTGAAAATAAGCAAAGTATGCCTAAACAATCACTAGTTCTGAAGAATATGGGGTTCCCACATATCTTTTGCTAGAAATAAAGCCCATATTCAAACTGAGAATAATAAGATCTCAAAAACTAAAAAATCATAATCTCCTTTCAATAAAATGATTTCCGTTCCGTTTTCGATTTCAATAGATAGTATTTGTGCCGAAAGATCTAGAATAAGTGCATTTGAAGGAACATCTGCTTATTATCGACATACTTCGACAGTTTTGTTTGAACTAGTTTCAAATAGTAGCCTTTGAATTTCTGACTATTTTTTGCTTTGACATATTGATAAATAAACAACATTTAAAAAGTTCACAAAGTTCAATACTCTTTATCAAAATTTTTTTCATATTTCCTAGTTCCGATTTTTTATGCTTTTACTGCATTGTTTTATTCAGATTTTCTTATTTTTATTTCCTAATTCATCGCATCGAAATAAAGGAACTATCTAACATTTTTCTAATATTTTTTCATAAAGAAGTTTTCAATGAAAAACTAAATTTAAAAGTAAAACTTTGACCTGAAGTGTCCTAGAATATTTTTTTTAAAAAGGAAAAAAACTTCTCTCTTAACTTTACGGAGAACCTTGTGTATCAGTTATAGCGAAAATCGAAAAACAGATCACTTTCAACTACATATTTTATCTAATAGTTTTTTATTGTCCTTTATAAATTTTAAAATACTTCAAAAGAGAAGCTTACTGAAATCTATTCTGAAGTTTAAATTTGAAATTTACAGATTCTCTCATGGTATCAGCGTGTGATATATGGAGAATGAATACTAAACAACTTTCAAATACAGTCAACAAAATGCCACGATAGTAAATAATTCGTATACTTACTCATTTATTTATTTATATGGGTTTTTTCCTACAAGTATTACGTTATTTCAAACAATAATGTGAAACGGAGATATGACTTTCTTGATATTGACATGCAACTGATGTAAAGTAAATAGTTTTTTCACTTATTGGTTATTTGTTGATTTATTAAGAAATAAAAGCGTATCATAATTCATAACACCAATATATTTCATTTTAATCAACTCTTCATGGATTATAGCTAAAAGACCGCGTAATACACTTTTTCACATTGTCATTTATTCAGATTTTGATCAAGCTGTAGAGCTTAAAATGTTGTTTTTATGATGACAATTAAATAAGTGGCACACGGTTAACGCTTGTGTTTATCACCGGTAACATTCTGAACAAAATCCCACGGGATTTTCTCATTTTGTTAGTTCACTTTCATTAAATCTACGAAGACATTATTTTCATGCTGAAATACCCAATCATGATTAAATTGACGTTTTTCTCCCTTCGTGTAGATTTCTCATCAACTACAATTAACTGTCATTGCCAAGACGTTTTAATAGAATCGATATTATTAAGGTGTGGTGTAAAAGAACGGTCTTGTAATCTAGCCGTATGTGTCAGATTTCAAAACATTAATCTTTCTCAGTAAATAAGCCCTGTGATTGACAGCAATCTTTTGAATACGTTTGCATATTTTAATAGCGGAAATGTTTTTAAAAACATTTAATGTCTCGCTGTTTTCCTGCTTGCGAACAATAGATTATTTGATATCACGTATTTTCAATCTCCCTGAGCTTTGCACTAATTAATATCAAGCAATTGCCCAAGAAGCATTATGGTGAGTCTTTCCTGAAATCTATGTTATATTGGGCAAACTAGGAATTCTCTAAATATTCGTATCAACAATCACAGACATGATATACTTTCGTTCAAAAACAAAGAAGACAAAGAACTTCAGCATTTTCAATTTCACAGTTTTGATAAAATTTCTATTTCAATTCTAGGTTTTGAACACTCTCTGGAAAAGAGACTTTCACTAGAATCTCATTTTATTCTGCAATTCAAATCTATTTTCCCTTATGGGTTAAATTCCTCCCTTGATAATAAATTATACACAGCATACCATAACTCATCTAAAAATCTTTGTATTTCTTCATTGTTTAGATTTGGAAATAATACAAGTACTTCTCGTTTTAATAGAGGATCAGGAAAATCCCCTCCTCGTTTCTGCATTTTTTCGCCCTTTGAAATTCTTAATAAGCTTGAAAATTCTTTTTGTCATTCTTATGACACTGAATATGTTAGGAAATTTCTTTTTGGTCTTAAGCATAAATTTCTAAAAAAACTAAAAAATTTCCTTCCAAACTACCTTTTTAAAAATTCACACTTTGAATTTCTTTGTTATGATCTTCTGATCTACAAAGTTGGTTCTACTCAACAACATCAAACTTACTACTGCACCTTTAGTTTTTTGCAAAAATCCTTCGACTATTTACACTTTTCTAAACTACACACTTCAAAACTTTTGGATTTTTTTCCCATCAAGGATCTACAAATTGTCTTCAGCTACAAATTCAATCCTCCTTTCTCGAAAAAAATTCTAAACTATCAAGAAGTTGCAAAAAATTTTGATAAATATTTGAATTTTGATTGTAATTGTGCTAATTTCTCTAATTCCATCTTCTTCAACTCTAATTTTGCTCATATTCTGACCAGTGATTTGAATTTTTTACAAAACAAAAAACTCATTATACTTTTTAGTTTGGGTACTAAATATCGGCCTAATTTTCGTATTAATTTCCTAAAAGCTTTTAATAAGCTTACTTTTGAACTTGAATATTTTTTAAGAAAAATCTCCTATTGTTTTAATGTTCCACTTAATGCATTTCTTGAATATAGGCACCACTTTTTAATTGAACTGAAATCACGTTTACGTGATATTGTTAACACCGATTCTTCATACTTCCATCTTTCTGCTGATGAAAATAATGCCATCAATGATTTTAAAAAAGCTTTTGTCTTTACAGTTGTTGATAAAGCCAGTTCTAATTACCTTATCTGCTGCAAAAAATTATATGCTAATATTTTGAAAAATGAACTAGAAAAAACCACCACTTATGTTTCCTCCAAACTTAATGAATCCTCCATCATCAAAAAATTTGCTGCTGCTTACAAACTTTTTAAATTGCCACGTCCCGATTCTGTTAACTTACCTTACTTATATGCAATTCCAAAATTTCATAAAACACCTGTTGGATTTCGCTTTATTTGCGCTGCCACCAACACCATTGGAAAAAATCTGAGTGTAAAGCTTGAACAGTTTCTCAAAAAAATTCTTGAACAACTTAAACTTCAACAAATGAATTGGTTCTGGATTGTTAATAATAGTGTTGAAGTCATCAATTTACTTAATATGCTTGATATAAATCACTTAGAAACTTTTGATTTTGAAAACCTCTTCACCAATATCCCACTCATTGAACTTTTTTCCTCTGTTTCAGAACTTTTTAATTCAGTCAAGGATTCCCTTGATTTTACTGAAGTGTTTTTTCTTGGTCTTTTTAAATTTTGTATTTTCAATAATTTTTTCAAAAATGGTAATTCATGTTTTCTACAAATTAATGGCATAGCAATGGGAGCTAATTTTAGCTCTACATTAGCCAACCTTTTTCTTTTATATTATGAACGAAAATATTTAATTGACAATCCTTCCTCTACACCTCTTTGTTGCAGATACATTGATGACCTTTTGTGTATAAATTTTCCTAATTTTTCTGAACTCAGCAAAACTATTTATCATAGTTCATTAACGCTCAAAAAGACCAGTTCGAATCATAATAGCTTTAATTTCTAGGATATCAACATACAAATTGACTCAAATTGTTCCACTACAATCTATGATAAAAGACGTGAATTCAATTTCACAGTTAACAGTTTACAAGATTTTTCCTCCTGCCTAAGTAAAAAGGTTTTTATTGGCATTATTGTTTCGCAAGCTATCAGAATTAAAAGAATTTGCAACACCATTTCTGCATTTAAGCAAGAAATTTCAGTACTCAAAAACTTACTTTTTAATAATAACTTCCCTAAAAATCTAGTTGAAAACATCTGCTTAAGTATAGCCTTCGATGAACATTTCGCTTCCTTTGAAACTGTTTAACTGTGTAAATGTATGATACAACCGTGACAAACCATTTTTTTATGAATCACCGTGGTGGATGAATTTTACACGTGCGAAACAGGCGACTCGGTATGTCTATGGACCGATTTCGGGATATGTTTTTATGTTTTTAATGTTTTGTTGACGAATGGATTGGTTTTTTTATCAGGCTGAACAATGGATTTGATTTGGTTACGCGGATTTCAAGGTAAGACAATTTTGTTATTGGCAGGTACTGTCCCGTGGAAGGCTAATTATCGGAACTTGTTTTCCTAATTAGTCGGGGCGAAACCCCCTGCTTTTAGTTTTATAGGTTTGAGCTCTAGTTTATTGTTTTTAGCTTAGCAAGTGGTGCGTTTGCCCATTGTTACTCTATATTACATGTACATTCTCTTTTAGTTTATAGTTAAAATTTTGGTCTTTTGACCATAACTAATGAATCCTCCACGGCTGATGAGCTCTGGATTCACTCTTTTTCTATTCCTACTTAATAGCTGTTTGCATTTTTCCTTTTTATCATCATTTGTTATTTATAATTTGTTTAATATTTGTAATTCTGTTTGCTTAATTTATATATATATATATATATATATATATATATATATATATATATGCTTTATTACCCTGGAAAGGTCTTAGCCTGCTTCACAATCCTCTTCCAGACGACTCTCTCTCTCTCTCTCTCTTTGTCTTTTTCCCCCAATTGACAATCTTCATGATTTTCAGGTCATTGAGGTTATTATCCAGTTATCTCCTTTGTGGGTCTTCCTCTCGGTCTGATGCACATTGGTTTCTGACAAAAGTCTTGCCACTCGATTATCAGTATGTCTCTCAACGCGGTCCGGTCAGAATAATCATTGTGCCTTAACAAATTTCACAATGTCTTTGGATTTTTTTTTTTTTTTTGTTTTTTGTTTTTCATCAATGTTTCTGTATTTGTTTTTATTTTCTCATTGGTGATTATTTATATGGATTGGTCTATGAATATCTCTCATTATACTACGTTCGAATATTTTTAAGTCGTTCATGCCTTTTTGTGTCTAAGTAAGTAAGTACAAAAGTTTTGCCACTCGATTATCAGTATGTCTCTCAACGCGAACTAGCCAGAACAATCATTGTGTCTGAACAAATTTCAATGTATTTGGATTTTTTTTTTCCTTTTTTTTTTTTTTTTTTTTGTTTTCTTTTTCTTCAGTTTATGTATTTGTTCTTATTTTCTCAAAAGTAATTATTTATCTAGATTGGTCTATAGATCTCTCTCATTATTTTACGTTCGAATATTTTTAAGTCGTACATGCCTTTTTGTGTCAAAGTAAAGATTTTACAACCATAAGTCACCAGAGGCCGAATATTTGTTTTATAGATTTTTAATTTGATTACCTTAAGGATTACTTTGCTGATTAAAATATGTTAATATGCAAAATAGATATTAAAATAACAATATTTGTTATTATTGGTTATGGGAACATAACATTGTCAAGTTGCCGATTTTGATTCAATTAAAAAAAATCATTGAGTAAATAAGTCATACTAATAAAACAATGTTTAATTTAAAGAGAGAATAATTTGGCAACGAAGGAATGGAGTATGAAAAGGAAAACGTTCTTTTCATATTAAAATCAATGTCGGTAATAAAGAGAGGAAATACACTCAGAGTTATATTAGTGAAATTGTAAAATTAAAAGCCTTTGTATTGTAAATTTTGAATAGGAATTCAGCACATTAATAACGCAAATTGTGTTAAGAATGTACAGTTTATGAAACACATGCGCTTCACAACTTGAAGATGTATTGCGTTTATGAATAATTCACTAACACTTACTAAAGCATCATCTAGTTTTTTCTCTCTCTCCCTTTAAATTCCTCGCTTTCAAATACTAAGCCGCCTAATTTTAATAAGTGATTTTCTGCTTTCGCGCATTTAATACTGTATTTAATAAGGTTTTCCTTTTTATATATGAATTTATCTATTCGTACTTTCATTAAAAAAAAAAAGATAGAAAACTCTCATAACATTTTTAAAGAAGAATCGAGTCACCACCGATTGCGTGTGAATCTGTCCTTGAAATTTTTTTTCCATCAACAACTAAAGGCTAACTGCTTGAAAAATAGTTTAAAGCGCTATTTGATATTCAATGTATAAAACAGTGTGTAATATTAAATATTAAGAACTAAACAGTTTTTAAAATATTTTAAAGTTATAAACATAATATTGTATGCTTCTCTGTCTTTAAAAGGTTTTTCCACTTGCAGCTAAGTGCTAACCGCTTGAAAAATAGTTTTAAAGCGCTAATTAATTATGAGTGTATAAGCCGATGAGCAATATTAAATATAAAGAACTGAAAATTAAAAAAATATTTTTAAAGTTATAAGCATAAGAATGCATGCTGTCTTTGAAAAGTTTCCCATCTACAGCTAACTGCTTGAAACGTACCTTTAAAGTGCTGTTTAATATTGAGTGTATAAAACGGTACGCAATATTTAATATAAAGAACTGAAAATTAAAAAAAAAAAAAACTTTAAAGTTATAATCATAGGAAACATTTCAAAAATTAAAGTTGGATTTCTAGAGTTTGAAATAAGTTTCTAAAACGAAAAGGTAACATGCTTAATCAATCTATTTGTTCCTGAAAAATTGGCAAAAGTGTAGTAAATGAGAATGAATGTGTTAAGTTGCATGCATCCAGATGGGTTGAGCTGAACTTAAAGAACTACAGCAAACGAATTGGTTGCATTTGACTTTTCAGGTTTTAAAAAGATATATAAAAGATGGGCATTCTTTTTTATAAGTACACTGACAGTTTCATTTTTCATCCCTCTTTTTAAAAATTAATTCAATTGATAAAACTCTTAATTTTTATTATTGCAAGACAAGATGTTTGCAAATAAGATGATTTTCGCGCTTGTCATCCTATTTTTTTATTTGTTGTAATTTTAGCTTCATTACGCTACCTTAAAAAAATTGTTAATTTTATTTATAAAATAAAGTATTTTTTGTTCACAACTGTATTGGATAATAAGTAACTGATCAAATGCATCATAAGTTCATGAAAGTTGTGTACATTTTTTTTAAAAATACGTATCTAGTGAAATTCGAAACTATGTTATTTTGTGTTCACATTATTATAATCTAATAAAGGAAATTAGAAATGGTGTTATTTTTTAGAAACATTATGTAGAAAACTAAAATCCATAAATAAATTGCCGAAAAGTCTATGTATTTTCTACGTGGGATCAAGTATCTCGCATGAAGAGATCCTGTATCCCTTGATGTGGGGATACATGATCCCATTGTGAAACTTTTGAAAAATAATTTTTTACCGAAACTATCTGTTTAATTTAAGCTAAAAAAACACTGTCAGATAGAGGAAAAAATTACCTTTGTTCAAGTACTTTTTGTTAAAAAAACTGATAATTTGCAGCAGAGAAAAAAATTGAAAATTAAAGTGGGGATCAAGTATCCCCAGTCTCCCCTACTGTCTAAAATACTAATCATATATATATATATATATATATATATATATATATATATATATATATATATATATATATATATATATATATATATATATATGTGTGTGTGTGTGTGTGTGTGTGTGTGTGTGTGCGTGTAAGGGCGGGGGAGGGGGGGGGCATGCCAGGCGTGCGATCAAAGAAAGCCTTTTAGAAGTCCGGATTTCAACATTGGAATAGGCAGGATTTTTTCTTTTTGAATTCTTATGCTTGTTCATTTTACAAAAAAAAATGTCAAGAGGTTGTTTTGTTACTGCTCTGTATTCCAGACAAATAAATAGGTTTATATTACATGTCATATATCTTTACTAATAATAAAGTTCAAAGTTTGTCTGGATATCTGTCCGGATGTCTCTCTGTGACGCGCATAGCGCCTAAACCGTTCTGTCCATTTTCACGAAATTTGGCACACTATTAGTTTATAGCATGGGGGTGTGCACCTCGAAGCGATTTTTTGAAAATTCGATTTTGATCTTTTTTTTATTCCAATTATAAGAACATTTTGCAGAGCAAATTATCATAACGTGGGCGAGTAAATTTCCAAATTATCATAACGTGGAAAAGTAACATGGGCGAGGAAATGAACATAGCAAGTTGGCGAGAAATTCGTCATCCATTATTTGTAAATATACAGGCGAACCAAATGATCTTTTAGTTTTCTAGTACGGGCAAAGCCGTGCGGGTCCCGCTAGTTCATAATATTTCAGTGTAAAAAAATTAGAAACTTTATAGCAAGAAAGTCTAATTTAATTGAATTTTGTTTCCCGCAAATATGAATCTTTGACCGAAATAGCAATTATAATACTACAAATATATTGAAAGAGTATGGCTCGAAATAGACTCGATAATTTTAAAAAAGAATATTTTTGCGTCCGAAAATATTAAGAACCAAACTCAGTATGTGGTAAGAGTTAATAAATGGTATCTCACCGTCGTCTGTATCGTCTAGAGAACTGCTGCAATACGCCTTCCGTTTGACTTTAATTCTGCGGGGACCTGATGAAGATAACATTGGACAATGTCTATTAGATTTTAAAATTATGCTCTCAGTACTTAGAGTTTGGGACATTTTTGATTAACATGGATAGAAGGATAGGTTTCAGAAATAAGTAACAAAACAGTGTGTTAAATTATATGTTGGATTCTAATATAAACTATATTATTTCTAAGTGACTCGTGTGTGTTTTGTTCCTTTTTTCATTACATCAATCACTATTCACGATTGATTATAGTGTTTTAAATGTATTAAAATTCGTGTTTCATCCTCAAAAAATTGTATTTTACGTCTCATTTCACTTCTTGTGTTTGGATCAATGTAGTTTTTAAGTCCACGAGCACATTCTTTAAAATTTACCGTGTTTTAGTCCATTCTTATTTTATCAAAAAAAGTAATGGTGCTTGAAACATAAATGGGAGCAATACAAATGCATTTAAATGTAATTTTTATAAATGAATCACAATAAGAATAAATAATGCTCAGAACACAAACTGCAGTAATAAAATTAAATTATTGGAAAAAAAAGGGATTTTTTTTTTCATTAAATGTTTAAGCTGAAAAGAAATTTTAGAAAAACAAAAGCACAGTCGTGAATAAAAACAGATTATGTATCATTACATTGAAGTGTAAAACTTCTTTTACAAATAAAAAATAAAAAAACGTGGTGTTAATAATTAAACATTGCAGATAATTTACAAAAAAAAAAAAAAAAAAAAAAAAAAAACGAATTTACCAAGAGGATTTAAACACACAAAAAGTTCTTCATTTGAACTAATATTTTTATAAATTTTCAAATGCGGCGAAGCATTTCCTGAAAATTGATCCATCTCATTGCAACTTTTGCAGACAATGATATTTCATTGTGAAAATTGCAAATTTTGATTATTGTAACACCATTTTTTTTTCAACCGAGAAATAATGACCTCTTTTTCATGCAGGATTCAACAATTTTCTTCTCCTTTTTTTTAAATTACTAAATTCATAATGAGGAGAACTTAAACAAATTGTTCTTCACGTGTTAAACTTTGCTTTTGAACGAGAGCATTTTTCTTCAAAATTTTCGTTTTTATCTGGTATACGATCAAACCAACCTTTCGCTTCAGTGCTGTTCAAACTAACCTCTGAGCAGATTTACCGCCTTCGAAAATGACTAATGATTTTCATTAGGGCGTTGACGGCGGAAAATGTCATCCATTTTATTTTCTCGGGTTTATAAGCACGCACATCGCACACATATCTGCATCATCATTGCAAAAAGCAACGAAAATTCGTTTTGAATAGATCCGAGATTTCGGCACACATCAAACCCTGGCTAGCTTTTAGGCTATTGATTCTCCACAATAATAGTCCAGAAAATTAAGATCCACTCCTATACGCAGAGGAAAAGTAATCTTATTTTGCTTTCCAATATATATGTTAATAAAACGCATCAAATCAGTTGCTATCAAGTATCGAAGATGCTAAAACACATTGGTAACGTATTAAATTATTAATAACACAGGCCTACATTTTTTTTCTTCATGAAAAAGTGTTTCAAGTTTAATAGGTGGCCTATAGTGAATGGGATGTGCTAATCACGAATCTGAGCTTAGTTTTTTTTTTTTTTTTTTTCCCAGCACGTCAGGTTTTCAAGAAAAGTGTGTTTGAAAATTTTCATAGAATTTGCCAAAAATACTGAGAGAATATTTATTGAAACTATATACAGTAGAAAATTCCTACAAAATTGAGTTGTTCATAAAGAAAACAATGCAGTTTTATCTACGTGAGACAATCGTTGGGGTGAGTTTTTTGAATAAAATCGGTTTTCGCTTTTTCTTCATCGGTTTTGTAGTTTGAACTTTTCTCTGATGATTGCTGTTGGATGGTTGGAAGAGGTGGAGGAATGGGAATTCCTGGTCCATGAGGTACAGGTCGTGTAGCAGACGGTAAATCAGGATACTGAAGTTTGTGTTTAGTTTTCGAATGGAAACCATTGATATCACAGGAGCAAAAGTAACAGTCGTCTCCATGGTTTTTTGGTTTCCTAAATACCATGGAAAAGCCAAACAGTAAAGAACTAAGTGTACCTTTTGTCCATTTTCCCAGTAGCTAAGCACACTTAGTGTGGAGCCTAACGTTTGTCCTGATCACCAAGCTTTACACCGAAGTAAGCGGGATAAGCATTCTTGATAAATACTGTTACGTTTCTTTGATGCTTTGTAATCGTTAAATCACCACACACGTAACAAAATGTGTCTAGACTGTTTTTACACTTTCTTGATGACATTATGACGCACTAAACACAACTCAACTCGATGCTACAAACAACTGACGCTAACTATTTCGTAAACAACTGCCGATACCGTCCAGTTGGCTTTGACAGATGCCAAAATAAAACAGCATTGCCACTGAAATGAAATAAACATAATATTTCACTAAAATATTTTAATCGATGTATCAAGGCTTCGTCAGGGATCACTAGAGATTGTGTATACCAAAAATCAGTTCTGGGGGGTCTTCATGAGGCTGAGATACAGAGGAGTGAAAAACCCAACTTGTTCTTCATGTAAACTGTCCTTAACCGCTTGTTTATTTTCTTTCGTCTTTCTTGGAGGTCGATATTTGATTTTGTTGATAGCCGACACTTGGTTTTCTTGGCGGTAGGACATTTTAAAGAAACAGTTCCAGTGCAATTTATGAAATATCAATAAGGTACTTTTTGTCTTTAGTACAAAATATCTTATAAAGTTTTTTCAATTTTGTGAAAAATCTTGACGTGATTTACTAAAACCAAATTCATATTCAGAATCAGCGTACTCGAATTAGCTAAAGACACTTGGCAAATTCAAAACACCAAAAAACATGTAGGCCTGTGTAATTGCTTTATTTATAAATTATCATTTAAAAATGAAATAATTTTTTTTAAAAGGCGGAAAAATAAATTAATATAAAATTTGGGTTTTTTAGCTGTATAATCACTACTAAATTATTTATAAATATTGTAAACTATAAACAAAAGAGAAACCCCCGCAATGTGTGACACAAATATGTATGCACGCTTTGAGTTGCAAGAGAGCACTTTTAACTGTGTAAAAACGGAAAAATATGTTGGAATGAGAAAAATACGAATCTTTTGGTTTTATTTCCTGTTACATTTGCCTTTTTCTTTCACACACTGAAGAAAAAAAATCTCATACAACTCTGGTATATGCAATTTTTATTGAAAATTTGTGCACTACATATATTTTTTCACTTCATTTCACGATAAAATATTTTAAGATTTGTAATACTGCGGTTTTCTTTTCTTTTTTAATTTAATTTATTTATTTAGGGGAAGGTTGCCGTCAATGAACCGGTTCCATGACTAGACCGCGAAGATATTTCCCGTACCCGAGTTTGTGCAGATGCAAAACCAGTTTTGTACCTTCCCTTGTCTGAAAACAATCTACTACAGAGTCGTCAAGTAGCTAAAGTTATTTAATCATATTGTTAATTGGTCAGAAAAGATTTCTACCATTGTCTTACTAATTATTGAGATTTTCATTTAGTTATAACATGCTTTGAATATCACTGATCAACTAAACGTGAACATTGACTTAAAAGAGTGCCTTTTCAAGTACAATTCCCCATACTTCATGTTTCATCATGATTCGTCACAGCAGTAACACCAATAAGAATATATAAAATGACGCAGTTGCTATCATTGGACCACTAGGTGTTTCCACGAATGGACCACCTGACAAAGTGGTTCATTCTTGGAAAAGCTTCAATATTGTTGAACCTTCAGCTCAATTTCCTTTCAAAATTGCTCAATTGTTTTAAAATATTATATGACAATAAAAAAAATAATCTCAGTAATTCATGAAAATTCTTATAGTGAATTATAATTTCAAGCCAATTTTTTTTAATAAAATTTATTAGAGATTTAAATCCTAACAATACAGTTTCAAATACTTTTGCTGTTCCAAAAAAAAAACCAAAGTTAGTAAAATCTGGCCAGTGGACAAGTAAGAGCGTGTAACGTGCTACAGTAGCTAATACACTGTAAAAAAAACTGTAAATTTTGAAGAAGTTATCCGTATTTTTTACAGAAAAAAACTGTTCGTAATAAAATACAGGATTTCTCTGTTTTTTTGAATCTGTAACCGGTTATACTTTGTTTTTCTTCGAATCTTCGAAATTTCGCCCGCGTGTTTGGATTTTCGTTCTCGTGCTCGAGTTTTTGATCTTATATTTATTTAAAGCGAGTAAGCCTTAAATCGTTTGCAACTTACATTTCATTGCATTCTAGTCAATATTTTATTATTATGTTTTTTTGTCATCTGTTACAGAGGCATATTCGGAAATTTACCTTTGTATACATGTATTTCGTAGTAGTATAGTAAATATTGAAATGGATTTATGAAAGTATAGTTTCATTTTTTAATCTTCATAAAATAATAAATCAGCTTGAATAAATAATAAAAATACGGAAGATTTCTGTAAAATAAACGGAAGAAAACTGGCGCCCTGGCTGACAGTTTTTTTCTGTAAATTTTACGGATTTTTTTTACAGTGTAGAAATGATGGCATGGACCTTAGCGAAATCTGCCTACAGTATAGAGTCCTGAAACCAACTTTAAACTGCCGCATGGAAAATAAAAACGGTTTGTTGTTACCTTAGTCACTTATTAAAAATTTAGGAGCCCTCCGAAACAGGAATATGATTAGTGAATCATATTTTGAAACTAGAGCAGAAAATTTTGGAATTACTTCCGAAAAATTGGGGGAGTTGGCCTTTCAAGAGAGTGAGAAAAATAACATGTACCACAGATTTAATTAAGACAAAAAGTCTGTTAGTACTATATTCTCTGGTAGTTTGAGACTTAAGCTTCTGGTTTCAGTAATAAAGTACTTTAAAATGTTCTCCGACATTTTAGAGAGCAAGCTCAATCTTGTTTCGAACGGAAATTTTCAAAATCGATTTAACAAATTTCTCAACAGTTCAAAATAGGTTGAAAAGGTATTTGCTAAGAACAGTGTTGCACAGGTTGGGAAAATATCAAGTAGTGAACCAGATGTGATGACAACAGCTGTGTTTTGTGTGAGTGCTGGGGTTTTTTTATGTTCCTCTTATCTAAAAATAAAACATTTTAAAAAATAAATCAATCTTCCCCTATTTTATTTTTTGATGAATTACAGCAGTTCACTTTGTAAAAAGTCAATTGCTTTCAGCTGATATCTAATAAGTTAGAAACTAAAAGAAACGGAATTTACTTTAACAAAATATATGCTAAGGTTAATTGTTGTCGATTATTCAATTGCTCAATAATTTCCATGAAAATAGATTGTTTCCTTTAAAAATAAATTTGAGTGCGCAAAAATAGAAGTAAAGTCCTTTAGGAAAAGCATTTTCTTTTAGGTGCGCAAAATAAATGAGGATATTTATAGCGTAGCAAGCAGCGACTAGATAATACTTGTTAAACTGATAAACATATCAGAATTGAAATTGTTATCAGATCAGTGGGTACTTATTTTTATCGAGAACATATTTTGTTCTTCAATCCTACCGTGGTAACCAAATGAAATGCTTTTATTCCCGCCACGTTCATGCAATTAGCATATCTTTTGACTATTAATAGGAACTCCACGGCAGAAAGGAGTACTGTTTGATAAGGTGCTTTCGCAGAAAATTGAATGAATGACGCGACGTGAGATTTTTATTTGATTCTGTACAGAGTTCCTACCACGACTAACTTGCGCTGTAAAAAAAAGTACTATTACTTTGATGACATAAAAAAGGAGGGGGGGGGGGGATTTATTTATTAATTTTATTTACTTATGTATTCAATTATTTTTATTTATTTTTATAATTTTATTTTTATTTACTTATACATTCATTTTTTTTTTTTGCTAATTTTAATATTTTTTTTTTCTCATATACTCATTATGTATATTTTTATTTATTTATTTTTATAATTTTATTTATTTTTCGTTATTTAGTTGTAATTTTGCTTCTTTTCGTTAAATTAATTTAATTTTATTTATATGTTTTTAAAATCTAATTGTATTACTATGGTTGTTTAACGTCCTTTGTGTAGCAATATACTATAATCTTCAATTGGTTGGATCTGATATTGCGCGAGAGATTAAAATGTTTGCCTTATACTGCTCCTTAACTTTTATCTTGTACTATACTTTTCAGCACGGCAAGTCACCCTTGACGTATAAGAGGAGATGTCGTACATTCACGTATCGTATATGAGAAAACCAGGAAAACTCACATCAAGTAACTGAATCAATATTAGACAACGTGCCATGACAACTGAAAACCAAGTTGCCTTCTTTATACTTGGAAAAAAAAACAACAAATGGGGCTACATTTTTAATAAAAACTTCACACAAGGGTTTCGGTATATCAAAGATGGCACTTTCGTACAGTTCTCCACTGCGCTTTCAATTTTTTCTTTTGAATACGGGATTCTGCACCAAAAGATGGTGTATAATTTTGCTACAATTTGGGGCAGCATTTTCAAATTTTGGTGCTTATATATTGCTTCAAAATATAGTAAAGCTATGCACCTTCCTTAGGAATCAGCAAATTGACACAATTGTTTGAACCACACTGTTTTACTGCGTGCATTACATACCCACATATAATTGGAGTTTCTTTTCTAGATAACAGCTTAGCTGTTTTTCCCACGTTTCTCCCTTCATTCATAATTAAGACACTTTGAATCAAATGTATGCAATTTTCACTACAAATTTGTTCTTTGGTTTTGTTCAATCTTAAGTAATCGAATTTCTTACTGATTAACATATATACATCTCAATTGTTTTGCTGTACAGTAAGGAAACTTTCCATATAAGGTGTGCACATTATGAATTTCATTTAAATAATACCACTTTTTGTCTTTTCAAAGTACTGTTCCTTATGTGGAAATTCATGTTAAAGTAAATGATTAAATTTCGTATTTCTTTCAAAGAAAAAAAAAATCTTTGACTTGTGAAACTTACTTAATATTGTAATAAAAAAAATTTCATTATTATTTTTTAAACAATTAACACTGTATCGTAAGATTAAACTTATTTTTCATACTCAGTTTTCGTTAAAAGTACTATTTTAAACGGTCATATTTCGCGTTTCCCCTCATATCACACCTTGAAAAAGTCGTAAAAATCACAAGTTGTAAAGTCATGAACTGTTGAATGTGGGTAGCGTACAAACAATTGTTGGAAAAGGTGCCAGATTCGACGAGAAATTAAAAAATGGGGTATTTCTATAAAAATTAGTTTTCCTTATATTTTAGCAAAGAAAAAAATATTTGGTGTTTCAGTAAACAAGAATTTCCTCTAAATCTATCAATTTAACAGCACTTAGAGATATTTGAGCTCACACTTCTCTTTTGGCTGCAAAATATTATTATTTTTTTCTCCATATTCTAGCATTAACTTATTTACAATTATTGTATCCTCCGTGCAAAATGCCATCGCCTTTTTCTGAAAGGATAATTTTTTTCAGTACGGGAAGAACTTCACAAATAACGTCCACCTAACAAATCAGCAGCTCAATTATATTATTTGAATTTAAGAGAGAGAGTACATAACTTTGCGAAAGCTTCTCCGAGTTAAATTTAATTAAGTGCCGGCAGTTTCGACATTACACGTAGATGCATCCCTTACAAAATTCAAATTCCCGAAATACCAGTCTTTTTTCCTTTGTGAAAGCTATCGTAGTTTTTCCTCTGGAATTGCTTTCTTTTATTCTTTTTTCCCCCATAAATATTCCTACCTGTATCATCAAATAAGGAACGAAACGTTCATGTTTATAGGAGTAGGAAGAAATTTTCTTACTATTAATGCTAGCGTAGATGGCTCCACTACCAGAAGTTTTATACATAGGTAATTGAAACAAATTACACGTTCTGGAAAGTAGGGAGAACATTTCTTAGGCATATAGTTGGCTCTTCTGCATGAAATGTTTTCCTCGTAATTGAAACAAATAACACATTTTCGTAAAAAATACTTTGACAGATAATTTAAACATCATTCTTTAAGTCTTTTACAATTTTAAAACGAAATTAATTTTAAAGGAAATAGCTCCACAAAATTGTATTATGTGTATTTTTCTAACAATATTATCAATCTCTCAAAGAAGAAATGCAACCATGATTGAACAGTCTTTTCTTTGTGTCATGGAATTTTTGCGATTTTTTTAAAAAAAAACTTCTTTTACTTTGTGGTGTATTTTGAAAAATTGTCATCGATTGTTCACGAGTTCTTCTATAGGCGGGCACCGGTGAAAAAGGCTGAGACACATATGAACAAGATTAAAAAATGCAAGATGAGCATCTAATTTTAACAAAAAACTCTTTCATATGAAACACATACGTATACCGATTACAATTGACAGATATGTAACCTATTTTGTGTCAGTTTAAATTGTAAATTAGTTGTGAAATAAAATATTTTTTCCTATAAATATACAACTCTGTACACAGTCACGTTTTAAAGTTTTGTAGCACGTTATGAACCCTGGATAGACAAGGAAAAACATTATGAGACTGCATAGTAAAAAAAAAAATACTTCTTTTTGTAAATATTATTATTGTTATATAATACTTTTAAGCTTCGTACAGAGTATGATAATATGTTTTTAAATGATTTAAGCTCCAGCTTTTAATTAAATGTAAATATTTTGTGTCTTTTTATTTCCCGTAAGTATTATATAGCTCTAATTTGTTGACCAGCTATTTAGCAACAAAAAAAAAAAAAAAAATTAAAACATAAAAATATAATGAAAAAAATATATATATAAATACTTGATAATAATAGTAATAAACAATGAATTTACAAATTAATTGTAGAAAAATAATAATTATAAATGACACGTATTTTTTTAGCTCTTATAATATGCTACACTAATATTAATATTATGGAGTGAGTGAACAAAGGGACTGTTCACATGTGCACCTAAATGGGTTGTGTTCACAAGTGCCCCATCATCTAACTCAGAACTAACTTGCAAAAAAAAAAAAAAATTTTTTTGTCATTGAATAAAAACATTTAAACATTGTCATAAATTTACTTGAATGTTCATATAAATGGTTTGCAATAATTAAGTTTAGTTAATTAGTTAGTTTAAAATATGTTTCCACTTGAAGAAGACAGGGATTGTGTTGCCACAGAAACATAAACGGCTCATTGCTCTAAAAGTTTGGCCGAGAGATAAGACTGGGTACTGTCATTACTTGAGAATTTTTCAAGATTTTTTGCTTGAAGTTACCCTAGTAAAACATACCAAGGTTCACATATGCCACCTTTTCCCTACAAATGTATATAATACATAATATTATCCTTATTCTAATTATAGATAAAATATATAATTTTTTTGAAATTTAAATTGTTTTACTCGTGTATTTTGCAACTGTAATTTTTTTAAAATACTTGAATACAAAAGTTAGTAATTAAGGGGGGGGAACCTTTAAATGAAATACTCTGGAAGATTTTGAATAGATTGTTTTAATGGCATTAAAAAGGATTAGCATTTGCTTTTGTAATTTTCTTCTTGTGCTTAAAACTATTAGTTTTATCAGAGACCGACAGAAAATTTTAAAATCTTAAGAGCCAGGGGAAAAAATTTAGGCGCTAAGCTAAATTTTTCTCCGAATTTATGGGAAAATTTAATGTAACATGATTTCTGAAAGATTCTTGTTCTGAAAGAACGATTGACCAAGATATTTTTCAGTCGCCAAGGATTTGTTAAGCTCTATTTTTTCTTTATTTCAGAAAGAGAGGTAGAGATACTCTTATAAAACTGTTAAGTAATTGTTGAAAAGATATTAACATACTATAACTTGTTTTAAAATCAAAGTTTCTGGACGGCTTACCTCCCCCTCCCGAACTACCATGCCCTTCAATGTGAGTATATAATGTAAGGGATAATAAAAAATTTTTGAAAAAAAAAATAGAACCGACTTCAAAATTGCTCTAAAAAGTGAAAAATAATTTTATTCTTGAAACACCATCGATAATACTTTTAAACATAATTTTTGAAGTTGGCGCAAAAACGATCGATAAAATCATTCACAGCCATAACTCAACTACAAGTATAAATTTTACCAGGTCCAGTTTCTTCACTACCACATGCATTACGCATTGATGACAGCATATTTGAGTAACGATATAACTGTTTCGTTCCTAACTTTGGATGATTTTTTGATAGAAATATGAACGAAGCATGGTTACAATGGATTTTACTTTTTGTTTTTGCGCCAACTTCAAAAATTATGTTTAAAAGTATTATCGATGGTGTTTCAAGAATAAAATTATTTTTCACTTTTTAGAGCAATTTTGAAGTCGGTTCTATTTTTTTTTTTTTCAAAAATTTTTTATTTCATTCTTTTTAGTGTAAATGTAGATATTTCAGTAAAAGTAAGAAGTTACCTAGTAAGAAGTTCGGCTCTATATCACTGTATTGCTTTAGAAAAGCCTTTATTCAAAATCATCATTACAATTACTATTAATGTTACTGTTATATGGCACCAAACTTTTATGACAATGAGTTTCATATTGTCGCGTAGATGAAGATAGCGAAGACAATGTGAAAGCCAAATGAAGCGAATACTCGTTAGTCTCAACTCGAGATCTTTATTCAGAACCACGAATGAACGTTACATCTCCTTATATACAACTTGAGAAAGTGCTGGAACTTTCCAGACTTGGAAAGATACAGAAATTAATAGAACATTCGAGAAAATACGGGAAACAGTAGAAACAAAATTTTAGTAAAACTCACTTTATCCTAGTCGGGATTTGAACCCGGGTCGCTCGTGTGGGAGGCGAGAATTCTACCACTGAGCCACCGTTATCCAGGATGAAAAGTGCGAACTTCGCTACAATATCATTTTAATTGCATAAAATTTACTGTTTTTTGCCCATAACTTTTTTTCTAAAGAACAAATATGGTCAAACAAAGTAATGGGACCTAAGTTGAGCCATCCCCTATCCATTAAAAAAAGAATCATCAAAATCGGTTCACTAGGTGAGACGCTATGAGTGGACAAACAAAAAAAAAAAAACATACATACGGTATGAACTGATAACCGCCTCCTTTTTGAAGTCGGTTAAAAAATGGCATTTCTATAGATTTTTTTTTTTTTTTTTTTTTTTTTTTTTTTTTTTTTTTTTTTTTTTTTTTTTGGACCACTGAAATTGGAACCTGCAATAACAGAATGTAAATGAAGAGTAAAGGAAGGAAAAAAAACACAATGTAAAACTTACTCCAAGCGAATGCACTGTTAAAAAATCGTGAAAATTTTAAGGTGTACATTACTGTGAAATGGAGTGTTCACAGAAAAAATTACAGTGAATTTTACCGAAAAAATAAGCGATTGCAGTGATAATTGGTACATCACGTGACTTATGATGCAAAGCATGTAATTCTCCATTTCCACTCTCCTGTCGAGTCAAAGTTGGTATAGTGGCTTGCAAAGCATTATGTAAGTAATCAGAATTCAGGGTAGGAGCACCATTGTTGTCTCGTTTACTCAGCGCTATTTGCACAGCGTTCTCGTTTTTTCTACCTTAAAATTTCATAGTAAAAAAAGGATTTTACAGTAAAAAGCACTGGCAACATGGATGGCACTACTTTTTTCTGTACAATTTCAGGAAGATTTTTAACAGTGTAGGGGTTCAATTTAAATGTATCTATAGTTTGCGTAATATTATTTTAATAGAAAATGGCATATCTAAACTTCAAGTAATCTAAAATCCTTTGGCCGTTATTGACTCCAATTCTTGACGTCACTTCAGAGTACTTCCGCATTACGCATTACTTCCGTTGCATGAAGTTCGCGTCGAAAGAAGGATACTCAAAAAGAGAGAAAAAAAAAAGATACCGGGTACGCGCTTATCACTCGAATTTGCGGTTAATCATTCGATTTGTACCCACAAATTGGAAGCGCAAAATCTGAGTCAGCAAAATTGCGCATTAGCGGAGGATGGTAAAGGCCGTTCCAATCGAGTGTCGACCATTTATTGGACCATATTCAGACAGCTGGTCAATGGTAGAGAAAATAGCTGATTGCGAATGTTTTAGAACTCCGCCCTTTTTGTTTCCTGGTGTGAAGTAAGACGCTCAATGAGACGCGTAATCTTTCAGATGTGGTTGGGAAGAAAATAAAATGTGCTAACGGCCTCCTCCGGAGTTAGTGGGAATATCGCACTCGCACGCTTCTTATTAGTTGCGGTTTATTTATTTTATTGCTTTGTTTTTTCTTTCTTTGTTTTTTCTTTTTTTTTTTTTTTTTTGACAGGAATATTTGTAGAATTTTGTTTAAAATTTGGTTAATATGCAGGATAGTCCATTGTTTCGATACATCAACACCCATAAAATTTTTGCTTCTGAAATAAATGCATCCTTTCGTTAATCTTTCTTTTTTTTCCCCTCCTTTCTTGCAAAACTTCAGTTAAATTGAAAAGAAACGGGAAAGAAAGTTTTATGATTTAAAATCATTGCTCCCAAGAGAAAAAATCACTTCGAATTTAATAAAGCAAATGATTCCAAATTAAATAATTTCAAATTCAATAAAATATTTTGACATTTTTGAAAATAGGGATATGAGATGGGAAATTTTATGTCTGTTGGTCTGCCCCCCTCCCTTGCTTTCCACCCTTAACTTTTAAGAAAATGGTCCCATTCGAACGAATTATATTTCCTTCGAAAGATCTCAATGAGGACGTCTCATTAACATGTATCGTTTCTTGATTCGAACAGTATTTAGTTCCATTTTGAACTGTTCAAAAAGTTTTATATTTGTGTCTGCTGGCGAGTTCTAACTCTGCATATAACAATCAGATTTGCTTCAAACAAAGTTCATTAAAATGCGATTTTGGTAACGAAACCCCCTTTTTTTTTTTCTATTTTCGAATATGAATAGATGACAGATTTATTGATTTCGCTTTTTAAAGGCTACTCAAAATAAACTCCTGCACCGAAGATGAAAACTTTTTGATTTAAAAGAAACCAACAACACATTAAAAAAAAAAACAATATCACCGAAAAATCGAATAAGTTTCAATGATCCTGAATATGCTTTCTGTTTCAGCCATAATTTACCTTCCGAGTAGGGCGGAGGGGGGTCAATGTTCTTTACATGTTTATAAGGTACCGTATTCGGATTGGCATGTTAACACGAAGGGCTCTTTGCATCCTTAAAATATGCTTAAACCTAACAAAAAAATCTTTATTATGCACTTAGATTGCTTTTTGCATTCTATAAAATATTTTCCAATTTCGTGTAATACAACTCTAAGAGTGTCTCAAAAATTCTATTTTTCCGGTTCCTGATAAGAAGTACTTATTACGTAAATATTCGTTTAAGGCTTATGTCCTTATGCATAAAGGAAAAGCTGTAATAAAGTGCTTCTTTGACAAAGCCCGGAAAAAGTCGCTTTAATAGCTTCTCCGCAGAAAAGGAAACAGAGGATCAGTTGGTCAATGGAGGAAGGAGAGCAGGGAGAGAAGATTTTGTTGCTCAGGAAAAGGAGTAAAAGACACACATAATGGTTGGAATTCGCTTAAAAAGCGCTAACGACGGGCATATCTCGAGGAGTGTATTGAACCGGGCTTAGAATGTCGTAGGCACAGAACGGGCCGGAATAATTAAAAACGTGTGACGCCGTCGTCGAAAGCGCATGCACTTCATTTCCGACCACAAAGAGTGCAAAACGCGCGCTTTGTCGCTGTGGAGCGAGTTAAAAAACAAGTACCCCCATCCCATTAGGCTTGGAGAGTGGAGGGAAGCTGTGGAGCATGAAGGTTTCAATTATCGCTCGGAACAAAGACCACACACGGCGCTGCACTCTCTCTAGCAACTTGGCGAAAAAAGTTTTTGCGCAACACCTTCTCACTCGGCGACATATTCGGCTCAAAAATGCGATCGGCGAGCGCACACCGGTTCTGTTGGCCGCTTTTCGGGAAATCGTCTTGGGTGGTCTGATTGGTATTCATGACTCGTCTGGTCGGTACCACCTTACTCCATAACTACCTGCATCTTGTCTCCGTGTATTTAGTCGCTCAGGACCTCCCAGAGCTATCACTCCATCTTTGAGACGCGGACGAGATAAGCACTGAGGTGCCTTCGCTTTTCGGCTTTTAAGTGAGTTGTTTCTTCGCGGGCTTTTTTATCTACGGCGAGCATTTTAATAAGCTATTCCGTTGAAAAGCAATTAGCTGCAAAGTGGGCCGCTCCGAATTCTTCTGCCGGACGCGTACTGCACAGGGGGCGAATCGAAAAAATTGGGTCCTCATCGGAGTTATAAATCCTGTGTCCCTCCCACTCTTCTTCTCCATTTTGTAGCTCATGCGCAGACTTAGGAACTTTACTCCACATTTGTAACTATTAGTTACTGCTTAGGAGAAAAAAAAAGCAGATCCAAGTAACTTGTTACCCGAATTTAAATTTAAAGATTTGTAAATTTACTTGTTCATTAAGCCATTACATCGAAAAGCAATTAACTGCAAAGTGGGCCACTACGACTTCTTCTGCTGGACCCGTACTGCTCATCGGTATTGTAAATCCTATATCCCTCCTACTTTTCTTCCCCGTTTAGCAGACCATACGCGGACTTGAACTGCACATTTGTAAAATAAGTCACTGCTTAAGAAAAAAGCAGACTCAAATAACTTGTTATCAAAATTTCAATAAATGTAATTATTTATTAAGCTATTACATCGATAAACAATTATCTGCGAAGTGGGGCTCCGAATTTTTCTTCCGGACGCGTTCTGCACAGGGGAAGAATCGGGAAAATTGGGTCCTCTTCGGAGTTATAAATCCTATCTTCCCCCACTCTTCTTCCCTGTATAGCCCTTGCGCAAACTTGGGAATAAAGATCAAGATCAGTGGTCGCCACTCTTCACGGGGCGACTAAAGGAAAAATGGGCGATTAACAGAATTAGCATCATTACGGGTAGTATTACTACTACCCTGTAGTCTCTCATCCCAACTCTGCATCTTTTATCAACAATTTTAAGTCGTCAGAAAACATTCCTCGTAAAAATTAAATAACATCCTGTTTGCCCTATTACCACTTGGATTATGCAATTAACGTAAATGCCACTAATTAGTTACATTAACCCTTAAGAAATAAAGAAATAGCTTTTCAGAAAATAAAAGAAAATATAGTAATATTAAATGGACCCAAATTTGCAGAGAACTTCAGACACGTGTTTCGGTATTACAAGCATCTCCTTTTTCAATGCAAAAGAAGGTAAAAGTTTTGGATAAAAATACATCCGTTAAAGGCAATGAGGCAGAACAGCAAACTGCTTAAAAAACAAAAAGAGTGGATTAACCGAACAACAAACAACAAAACTACTAATCAATAATGAAGAAATAGAAATGAAACAATTTACGAAAGCTTTCTCACATCTACCAAACGTAGAAAGAATTAGATTAAAGGCAAAGACGATAAATTTAAAGCACAAAAGACGATTTTAATAACTGTAAACAACTGAGAAAAGAAGAAAAATGTAGTATGGAGAAAAACTTCGAGAAATGAGCAAAACGCAAAACATAATTGTAAAGACAAATTGAAAAATGGGTTGGGGGGATGCTAACCTCATTGCAAAAACGAAACAAGTAAAAAATAAATTAAATTTACTTAAAAATGACAACTGTCTCTCCCTTATGAAATATTTTCAAGTAATAAACTATAAAATATTAATTAATAATGAAGGTTAACGCGATCGCTTTTTATTACGATGAATTTGGCAGCTAAACATGCATGCAATGAATTGCACTTCGAGGAAAAAAACAAAGAGATGTTTTATCCAGCAGCTATCAGGACCGCAGAGAGCCCAGGCAGGACCCTTGTCAGTTTTGTCACCCCCCCCCCCTCAAAAAAAAGAAGAAGAAGAAAAGTAGAGAAAAAAGGGGAGGGAAAAGAAGAAGAAATAGAAATAAAAATTGCTTACTTGAAAATAATTAACTCTATTATAAATGCCACAACAGTAAATACCAGAAGAGTACATTTTACTTTATCTGTGCGTTTCCGCTAATTCGGAGCTTTCCCTCCCCCCTTTTTCTTTCTTCTTTTCTATCTTTTTCTTTCTTTCTTTTTTTATTTGCGGCAGTATCGCTGTCCCCCCTTAAGGTCCGGGCCCCTAGTTTCCGACCAGGCTGACATGGCCTCTCGTCGGGCCTGGCAGCTATAGTTTACTATTTTCTTTCCTCCCTTTTCCCCCCAAAACATTCAAAAGCTGACAACACATCAATTCTTGATCATTAATGAATCAGTCATTTGACTCATTAGTATTGCGAGAAATCATATTAAATTTATTAACTGGTGTTCAAAGGTTTGCCTATAAGTAAGATATCGTATCGCACTTCAGTAGCCTTCTCAATAACTTTGCGATAAATGTGCCTGCTTAAATTAGGGATTCAATATCTTAGACTAAATTCTGCACTGCTCGGCAAGGATTTTTTCTATACTAATAGAAAAGCAGAATGTTTTATTTTTCCTTTTATTCATTTATTTATATATTTTGGAATTGATTAAACGTATCGAAATCGATTTCATAGGAATGAAATTTTTCTCTCACTGCTCCAATAAACTAAATATTTGGATTATATATGTTTTATTTTTAATTTTAAAAAATAATCAATCATTGTTTTTGTGGAATGAATTGAATGCAAAACAGAAGCAACTAAGTCAAAGCTCAGAGTACAGGAACTATAATATTAAACTTCGTGAGAAAGGAAAATAAAAGTAGTACTTATATAACAGATTGGCATTCTTGACCAGAAATTTCCATCTAAAATTATCTTGTTCAAGAAATTGTTTAGCGAATCACAGACCGGAAATTTTATATTCCATTGAAAACAAAACATACATTGATGATGCTAATCCTCCTGAGATACGCAGAATAAACAATAAATAAGCATTTAACAAAGAAAACAACAAACTCCTAACACGTGCATATGCTCCTTTGGAGAAAATCCTTTGTATAATTTGCAATTTTTGTCGGCAGATTTCATCCTCTTAAATTAGAGGCCGCAACTTATAAAAAGAGTTTCAATGATTGACTGTTATGCATTATGCATCTCTAGTGCTTGGTATTTCTTCTCTTAACAACATACTCGCTATTAGTGTTATTTTCATTTTATAACTCAAGTAAGAAATTTAAATCTCCCATAGCTTTATTCTACTTTAATTCAGCTATCGCGTCCCAGCATTACCCCTTTTTTCTTTTTGCAAAAAAAGTACGGAATGTTCCGGAAGATGTTTTAAAGCTCATCAGTTATTTATTAGCAGTGCAGTAATAGTAAAATGGCAGTGGTTGTACTGCAAAAATATTTAGAAAATTAGTGGACGCTGAAACTTTAGAGGGAAGATAATAGGAAAATTATATTAAAATGCCTAAAATTGCTTCAAAGAATTATTTTTCTGAAAATGAATTTGTTGTGCAAAATACATATTTGCATATGAACTACAATAAACTTATAATGGGCAATGATAAATAAATTCTGAGAATCAAACGAACGCACACGCACGCCTTTGAATGAATAAACGTATGTTCTAGTTTTTTCCAAATTTTAGGATCTGTTGCTTTTAATTTCCAATTAAATGTCATGAAATTCCTGTTCATTAGATCATCTTGACTGCATAGATTTATCTATTTATCGATCTATCATTCATGCGAGTATGGGGGGGGGGGGGGAATTGATGAAAACCAAAAAAAGGACAAAAAAAAAAAAAAAAAGGCGCTTTTAAAATGGTTGAACAAAATAAAGAAACTGTAGCGAGCAAATAAAAATTTAAAGGATAATGCCTATTAATAACATAGGCTAAAATGAGTTCAGTTTTATCAAACTGGGTTTGCATTTTTCGTTCTTTAAAATTTTCGATAACATTTCATTCAGTCTGCAAGTCCTCAGTGATACCAAAATGAACTGTTTTGCTTAAAATTTGAAAAAGTGCAAGTCATTTTTTCAAGGGTGCCCGTCACCTCCAAGGGGAATGGCACTTCTCAAATGCTAAATGACGTCGAAATCCTCTAAAATGAATTCCCCTAAAAAATTTAATGGAGCACTCTGCGCCATCAACGTTAGCAGAAAATTAAGCTTAGAATATAAACACATAATTCAAATGCGAAGTACTTGTTTTTAATTTTCGAATATTTATAAAAGCTAACATTATACGAAATGAAAAATATTCACTTGCCAAAGTGAACTCTTTTAAAGTATCCACAATATCCCGAAAATTTGAGCAGCAAATTTTTACAATTGAAATATTTGTGTTTTAATTGCAGTTTTCATTTTTGTGTTGTATCGGTAAAATGTCAAATATTCTTTGCATTTCTTAAACATACATAATAATTGAAACCCATTCTCCGCAGAAATGTTGCATTTCTGGAATTCATTTTCCTAAGGGTTTTTTTTCTGTTCTCATTTGTTACCAATGTCTCACAGAAAGCTGCTCTTTTCAGGAAAGCATGCGCATTCATCCCTACGCATTTGTTTAAAGAAAGCGAGCGACAAGTAATTTAAAGCACGAGATGGGGGTTAGATACAATTCTTATTCCCGAAATCGATCCCTCGCTGAGGAAATGCAGCTTTCTTTTCCGAGGCCAGTAATCATGAAGGGCTGATTTTTGGGAGTCTAATTAGCATGTGCGCGAGCAGGTAAAAACGGATTAATTGTCTCGTCTGTTGGTTTACCTAATTATGCAAATCGGATTCTCAACAACTCTAATTAGGACCGTGTGTGTGAAACTCTCGCACCTGTTTTCCTTCTTCTCAAAATAAAGTTCTCAGAGGCTTTTTTAAAAAGCGCCGGATGATACGCAAGCCTAATTAGCTCGTAATTAAAGTGTGCAAACTTATTACCCCAATAGTGATTATTAGGGGCCGTCGTGTGACATGGCAATGAAGTGCTAACCCCCGTCTTTCAATTAGCGGTGGCGGTAATAGTGGGCGTGCGGGGATGTATCTGGGGCTTATCTGTTCCACAGCTGCTTTGCCCCCTCCTAATCCTGAGCGTAGAGTAATAGCCCCTTATCTGCTCCAGGGAGTTGGGGTGAGTTCTTCCATCGATCGGCTGCAGTTTTTGAGCCATCCCTTCTTGGCCGGGAGGTCTCTATAACCGGCGCGCGAACTGTGTTGTCGTGATTACGGTCGTTCAGCACGCAGAATTCGAGCCAAAAATTGAGATATGCGAGTCCTGGGAGCATTCATCATTGTAATCTGACGGCAGGCGAGCGGCTGGCCGGGCGCGATACTGGCGGAGGACTCGAGCGCCGACCACGGCCCATTAATTCTCCCTCGCCCGAGTTTTCCGCATCTCTTCTCTTTCTTTGTCCCCGAATAAAAAAGCGTCGGACACAGGTCCGTCTCGGATTCCAGGATGCAAGAACACCATTAACTCTGCCAGTAATTTATGTGCAGCCTTCGCATTGGACGCCGAAACAAAGCGACTCTTATCATAAGAAAGAAGCATTAGTCGCAAATCGACAGTCGCCGTACACCAAAGCATGCTCTAACTATCGGCGGATGATCATCTGGCTTCGAGAAGGGATAATCCGACGGCTAATAGATGCACACACCATCAAGGATCCTCGTGTGCGTGAGCTCAACCAGAAGGTGCTATTTCATGAGAATACCAAGTTTCATTTTCTGTCTCATTTCGCTACCGACTGATGATTTTTTGATGTCGGTGCATCCACACATCTGACCTTCAGTAAGGATCTTCCCAAGCATTTGGGGACGCCTTTTCCGGAGACCCTGTCGTTACAATTCCTCAAATTGCGACCAAAATCAAAAAACCCCTCACTGAAAACGTTTCACTTGCCTTGCCTCATCTCTTGTTCGAAAATGGCGTGCACTCAATCAAGAAATTATACATTTCCCCACATTCAAGCAATCAATGCACATCTAAACGTGCACGTCCAATTACAACTTTCAGTTTGTTGTAATCTTGGAGTTCAGTACCACACTGATTTTGAGGTATCAGTTGACTTCTATTTTTTTTTTTTTTTTGCCTAGTCTTATAAAAAAAACTTATTTTGCTCGGATCAACTTATTTTGAGCTCTGGTGTACTGCGCCATATTTTGACTCTTGTTTTGTTTATTTTAAGTGATGATTCATATTTGGTTATCAATGAAGAGTTAAAAGTACTTTGCCCTTTGTATAACCTTTCTTAATCCATTACGATGCCGGTTCTATGCTGTATATTTCAACTCTTTAAAAACAATTATTATGAACACGTTATTTAAGCATATGAAGTTTTAATAATATTGCTAACGCGTGTTCCTCTAGGCTTTAAAAAGTCCATTTGCTTCTTAGTGCAACTCATGTTTTGCATGAATTCACTTCATTAATATTTTATGAATAATAACTGATGACAAGTCGATTCCGTCATTCCGCACTTTGGATCTCCAAAATCTTCCAAGATTTTTACTGAGTAAACCTTTACACTTTCAACAGTAATTAAAATTACGTTCTTATTTCCAACAAAAATGAAACATAGTCTGGACAAATTACACACTGTAAAAAACGATTCAGAAACGTTCCTGGAAAATAATGGGCAGCTGATGTGCCCAATTTCTGCCGGTAACATATCTTGGAAAAGCCAGGAACGTTTTCTGCTAAAATTCAGTATCCTTCCTGATATTATCCTGGAAGCCCCCTGAAAAATTCAGAAATCTTCCCGTTAAAAGCCAGTTGTATCTCTAGAAAATTGGAGTAAACTTAAGAAGGTTTAATATAATAGCTTAGCATCTTCCTGATTTACCAAGCAAGTTCCAAGAGCATTATGGCAAACATGGCCAAAGCTATTGCAGAATTGCAAGTAAGTAACGAGAATTTTACTTGTCTGCAATTCTTGCAAAGCTGCGTAGTCCATACTTCCTCGCTCTCTTTGGGAGCTTAATTAGCATGGACGGGCCGTAATTGTACTGAAGCCGATACACTTTATAAATACGCAAAGTTAATCTTTAAACTGGGAGACAAAAATCTTTTTCACAACAGTGAAAAGTCTGCATTCATGCAACTTGTAGCAACTCAGGAAACTTTTTGACAATGATACTTGATTTTTCCAGAAAGTGGGTAAAAACGATTAAAATCCCGAAATGTAACACGGAAATACCCAGTAACGTTTCGAAATTTTTTTACAGTGCAGTACCGATGCATTTAAAAAACATTGTTCTAAGTCATTTCAAAAATTAACCTAGTAATTGATTCAAAATTAAGTGTTTCTCGTAAAATGTTCACTGATGAGAGATGATTGGGTACGGCAAACAATACACTATCTTTGATTCAGGTAAATCTTGAACAATATATTCGAGTCTTGAATGCTGATAACTACAGCACTTAATAACAGTAAATAATATTTTATTATACAATATTGATTGAAAATGCAATCACGAATAAACAGTCTGATATAACGAATCAATATCGAACACTGAATAATTTTGAAACTCTGAGAAACAGAATGGTTTTTTTTTTTTGCGCTTTCAAATTTTCATGCCTCGTTTTTTGTTTTTCCTCAAGTTGCTCTGTAAACCTAAGATTTGGAGAAAGTTGAACAGTGAGAATAATCACTAAAAGGTTTCCCAACCACGTATAGTCGGTTATGCTCCGGTTCATGAAATATCGGTAGCGCGCACGATGCAAAATTCTTAACACAACTTTCTCGTAGGTGACTTTAAACGAAATATTAACTCTGGAACGTACGTTTTTGCAACAACTATATGCATAAGAAAGTTTCAACGTTATTAATACAGATTTAATAGGAATAGAATCTTTAATATTCGTAGCCTCAACACAAATTGGTGTTTCGTTTCAACAAGAATGAGAAAGGCTTTCTCAACAAATTATTACTATGGAGCAGTTGGAGACAAGTCACATGTTTTTTCAAATATTGACGAACATTGATTTCCCATGGCAGTATCACATTTGTTCGCCAATTTGCTTTACTATTTAAATCCATTAGAATCTCACGCACTAGTGCACAATATGTCAAAAATGATTGAAATTTTGTTTTCATTCTCTTTCCCAGAGACTAATAAAACGTAGGAATCCCTTGTAAAGTATATTTACTCAGTGCAGTGGAACTATTGATTTAAAAAAAAAAATGATATCTTTAACTTTATTTTGTAATGGAAAATTTATGTTCTAATGAAGGCTCTACCTTTCCTTCAGAAATTGCTATCGTAAGTGCCTTATTAACCAATAGCTTTATGAAGTCCGGCATAGAATCCCCATACCTCAGTAGGTGCTCAATGTCATTGACTATATAGAAAATAATAACAAAATGATTCTAATTGGCTTACTACGTTATTTAAAATCAAGAGTGATGCATAAAGCGTTTAGCAACGACACCGAAACAGCTATTTTTGTAATTTTCCTTCATTTACGTAGTTTAAACCCTCAGCCTCTGACATATGCAATGACTTAAGAGGTGTGATGTTGCAACGCTATAGCAGTTTCTTCGATTGTGCTGTTCATGTTCAACGGACCCCTTTAGATGTCTGGCCTAACTGTTCGCAAATTTCCGAATCGGGCTACGAGTGTAACCGACAATTCACTTCATGCAAGTGATTGTCGAGACTCTTCTTTAATACAGCAGACCCGGTTAAATAACTGTCGCCTGGACATTTGAGAGAAGTGTAACTTTAAAGGTGTAATAGATGATTAAAAGTATTTTAATGGAATTAACTTGCTACAACATTTTACTGTGCATCTTTATATACAAAGTGCGAATTGTATACTTTTATGTGAATTCTATCTTTCACAAACGGAATGGCCTTGGGGACCTGGGGGGTACCACGGCAGTGACTCGGGATTTCAAAAAGAGATAAAAACTTGCTCTTATATACCTTTTCCTAGACTTAACAAAAATCGGAATGGTATGAGCTTACAAGAGAGTGCTAAATGTAATGTGGAGGCCATGGTAAGATCCAATGCAGAAGTCTCCAACCCTTTGTAAGACCCAAGGACCCCATTGTAAATTTTTGGAGGTAAGGTGGTCCAGAAATCCAACAATAATTCTGTTCAGATGGTCTAGTTCTAGTCGTTGGCACTACTCCTCCTCCTCCATGCTTTTTTTTATAATTATTTTTAAATTAAGCTCTCATTGCTGGTTTTTGAAATTTTACGGGCTTAGTTTCCATTAAAAGGTTTTAAAAAATATTTTTTCAAATAAAATTTTCCTTGTTTTATAGTTTTGTAGACTTCCCGTGGGCAAGGCAAAATCTGTTCGCAGGCCGTAGGTTGAAGAACCCCTGCTCTAATGTATTAACTAAACTCAATATCATTAGAACTTAAAACTAAATATTCTTCTTTTAAAAGTGCGCAAATAAAAAGGTACGCGTCATATTTATGGTTTATGTGCCTCCATTCGACAGTTGTTAATATTTTTCCAAAACAAGACCCATTTTTCCTACTTGAGAAATATTCAGATGCCATTTCTAATGCATAGGCAGTTCGTCGAAAATGAATTCTAAAAACTTGGATCCGGTTGCTAGAAAGAAGCAAAAAAAAAAAAAAAAAATGGCCCGTCTGAAAAGAAAGCACAACAAAAGGCTAAACTCAAGTGTAGTTTGTTAAAGAGAAGCAAAGCTGAAATATGAGGCTGCCCGGAAAAGGGCTAACTTTCTTTATTTGATGCGCAGTCGGCTATTGGATCGGCTCGCAAGAGCAAATAGGAATGTCAGTGCAAGGACAGCTCCGGATCTATCTGGCTTGTCCCTTGGATTCATTGGGGGAGATTTGAGAAGGAGCAAATAAGCCAGAACCAGATCGTTTGTCTTCAGTGGAAAAAGGGGCTTTATCAATGCTAAATGTCTGCTTAAGCTGGGATATCGGCAGAACTCCTTAAATGACACGTTAATGGAACCGAGTAGCCATTTCCAAAATTTCTCTAATCACACTCCGAAAGAATAAATCATGTTTATTAATTGCGTCTTAAGGAACGGTGAATCCTTTGGAAAAGCGCTGGATTTGATATTAAGTAATTGACAAGTGCTTCCCCGCTTCTGAGAATCATTTTTTAAAGCTCTCTTTCATGTATCACGAGGCAAAAACCGGCATCTATGATCGGAGGAAGAAATGTATTACATAATGGCTATGCTACTATCAATCTCCGGGGAACTGAAAATTCCATCGTTTATATCAAAGTTGTCAAAAGTGGGTACTTTAAATTACAGTTATTTTTGCGCATCTCCCAACGAATATCACCTTGAACGTGACGCAACTCTAAAACTCATCCGTAATATTCGATTATTATTTCCGATCCTAGTTGTATCGGAACGCTTCGTCACGATCTCCACTTGGAACAAGCTCTTGCAAAAGCAATTCACACTTTGAAATAAAATTATCTCCATGCTTCATATCAAAACCATTAACTATATCCCGCAAAAAAATGGCCGGAGGGGTGCCATATATCTACATGCAAAAGCATTCATGTATACTTACAGAGCGCGACTTATGTTACATACAATGCTTGGCAAAACCTAAAGATAAAGGATTGTAGGTTCGCGAACATCCATTTTTATCCTTAAAATCGTGAAAATGTGATAACATGCAAGGGACACCTTTGCTACTATCAGCACGATTTGTATTGATGTTAGTTGTTTTTTTCTTACAGGTATTATAAAAAGCTTTATGTGAAATTCATATGCAGAAATGTTTACTTATTTAATCAGACCTCAATCTTGCAAGCTAAAGACCGTCTTAAACTCGCTGAAGCTGGCGAACTATAAGACAATTAAGCACAGTAACAGATTTATAAGTTGTTCCACAAAGCACCCTACTAAGGACTCAAAATACTTTACATTCATGTTTCATAATACTTGAGCTTAATGAAGAAAATGGGTTTTACTTCTATATACATGGATTCAATTAAATGTTGAAGATTTCCAGAAACAATATATAACATTTTTTACTCAGTAACGGACGTATAGTAGGGTGGGTCGATTTTGACTTTTTTTGAAATCGAAAACGCCTGTGGTGGGGAAAGTTGTGTATTGGCAACAAATGCTCGCATAAAATTTTTTTTTGGAAATCAAAATATATTTAGATCCCCCACCAGCCCCTTAAAATTTGGCCAAATATGTAAAATTTGACATTTTTTATTTTTTTTTTTTTTTTAATCTTATGTATAATATTTTTGATCGCCTGTGGTGGGAAAAGTTGTGTATTGACATCTAATGTTCATTAAAAAAAAATTTTTGGTAGTTAAAATATATTTATACCTTCTGCCAGGTCCCTGAAGTTTCGCTAAATATGTAAAAAAATGACGTTTTTTTAAAACTTTTTTTTCATTTCTTATGTATTTTTTTTAAAATCACCTGTGGTGTAAATAGTAAACAGTAAAGCCCTTTGTGAACAAAATTATTATCATATCATATTACATATACCCCCCCTCCCCCCCATTGGGAATCTGAAATTGCGCGTTTTGTCTTTTTTCTTTGCTTCTTCTGCTTAGTTTTAACTGTCAAAGAGACAGATGGTGTGATTCCTCCGAATGTTTATTCTTCTTCTTCTCTGTGATATAATGAAACTATTTCAATCACTCCCCCCCCCCCCCCCGTCTGACAAATCAGCCTGTTCTTGGCACTTAGCCAAGCATATATGAACCAAATACAAATCGTAACGAAAAGTTCAGAGCAGAAGAATTGGTACAGCGAATGAAGTGTTATCAAGCATATTAGACTATTTAAAAACAACCAAAGTATCTACTGTGGATTTAATTGCAGTAGGATCAGATGGAACAGCAGTCAATACTGATGTGAAAGGTGGTGTAATAAGACTGTTTGAGCTGCATTTAAAAAGGCCGTTGCAGTGGCTCGTATGTCAGTTGCACGCCAATGAGCTACTTTTACGCTATCTGTTACGGCATCTTGATGGAAGCACTACAGGTCCTTTTACAAATAATGGTGCTATAGGGAAGCTTCTTGGCACATGTAAGCAGCTACGAATTGTCAACTTTAAAAAAATCGCTTTTGATTTGTCAGCAGTTGATACAGACGGACTTGGCACTGACCAAAAATACTTGTATCAAATATGTCAAGCAATATGTTCAGGAAATTGTTCAACATCACTGTCCACCAAATCACCAGGAAAGCTATCTCATGCTAGGTGGCTTACAACAGCAAACAGAGTACTTCATTTGTATGTTGGTACAAAAGAGTCATCGCTGGAAATAGGGACTCTTGTAGAATACATTATAAAAGTGTATGCAAAAGTTTGGTTTTTGATTAAAACTGAGCCTTCATGCACAGCAGGCTCACAGCATCTTTGGGAAGTTATCCACTACTCAAGATATCTTAGCGATGATCTGAAATCAGTAGTTGATCCTTGTTATATAAAGAAATGGTTTTTTTGGTCATCTAGAAAACCTGCTGATAGCCATGATCAACGGCGCGCGATCCTCTAAGGAAATTAGGCTACAGAACAATCCTGAAGGCCCGAACTCTTACTAATGAAACTGTCTGTGATTTTTTCATTCCACCTCTAAATTTTCAAGCAAAAGACTATACAGAATTGATAAATTGGCAAAATTGTGTCCTTATAGACCCTCCAATCAGCAAACATATACGCAATGCGGAACTTGAGAAGTAGCTGAAACTTGTGACGTTATTAAAAGTGAGTTGTGGAATTTACCATGTCATACACAAGCGGTGGAAAGAGCAGTTAGGTTGGTGACAGAAGCATCATTATCTGTTTGTGGAGCAACCCGCCATGATGGCTTTATACGTACAACATTGGCTTCCCGAAAATTAATGCCAAAATTTGAGAACAAAGCAATGTATAAGGTGTAAAACTTCTTTATTGCAAAAACTCCGAGGTGAATTCTTAGTCATTTTCCCCTAATACTTCGGGAAAATGAGCGAAGAGCTGCTGTAAAACTGCGACGACGGACTTCTGGTACTTTAATCTTTTATACCTATGTTTTTATCCTAAAGAATTATATAGTGTTATTATAGAAAAATAAAGTATAAAAAATGCTTAATTTTTTTTTTTTAAAGTGTTGGATAAAATTTTTGCTTTAAAGTCAAGATTTTAAAAATTATGAAAATTTTCCAAATTTTACCGGTTGAGCGGAGCTTGAATATTATTATTATTATTACTTATGAGTGAAGCATCTTACTAGGCAATCATTTTCACTACGGGTGATTGAAAAATCAAACATGAGAAATTTAAAAAATAACAAATAAATGTCAATTTTTCCATATTTGGTGAAATTTCAAGGGACTGGTGAAGGATCTAAATCTATTTGATTACCAAAAAAATTATATGAGCATTAGATGTCAATACACAACTTTTCCCACCACATGCGATTAAAAATATTATACATAAGATAAGATGTTTTTTTAAAAAATTTAAAAATGTCAATTTTTACATATTTGGCCAAACTTTAAGGGGCTGGCGGGGGATCTAAATGTATTTTGATTTCCAAAAAAAATTTTATGCGAGCATTTGATGCCAATACAAAACTTTTCCCACCACAGGCATTTTCGATTTCAAAAAAAAGTCAAAATCGATCCACCCTAACGTATATCATAAGATACGTCCGTTCTTGAGTCAAAAAAGGTTACCTAAATATTTTTTTCTGGAAACATTCAAAATTTAATTTATATAGAAGTAGAGTTCGTGTTCTTCGTCAACTTCATACAATGAAAACGAGGCTCTAACATATTTGTAATCTTCGTAGGTTGTTTTGTAAAGTAATTGATACGTCTTATAAAACGGAATTGGCCTTTAAGTAGTCAGTCGTGTGCCTGTGTGTGTGTTTAATGTCCGTGATCGAACTGAACTACATTCATGGTCCTTATAATTGTACCGGCAATATGACATGAATCTCCGCACACTTATTTGAATCATACAATGGAAAGAGTTTGCCATCGGTTCCAAATAAAGGGAGATTGTTTTCATACCGTAGATTTCCAGAGACGGTAGAATTAAAAAAAAAAAGGAACTCTGATAAACTGATATCTGCTTTTCATGTTATACAACAATAGTCACTTATTAATACGAATAGTGAGTTTCATTAAACAGAAAAAAGACAGCTTTAATTTTTTTCTTAAAAAAACCGCATTAGATATCCACTGTACTAGGGAGTAACGAGGGAAATACTGCCGTGGGCAGGTAAACGGCACTATCTGCTGAATTAAGAGTTCGAGATATTTGAAAAAGCACGTTTTGGATTTAATACTAACGATGGGGAAATTTCGGATTTAGACGTTTTTTCGCATTTTTGGTTCAGCGGAAGCCAAATAATCAAGCTCTTACAACAAAGCTAAAGTATGATGGATGAGAAAAATGCAAAAAAAAAAAAAAGACAAATTTGTAGTTACTGCCCTTTACCTGTCCACGGCAGAATAGTGGCTAAAAATCTAATAATTATGACGATCATGCATCACTTTATTCGTATAAACATACGAGGTATCGGTGTGTATGTGAGTTCTTAAGTAATGGATGCATATATATATATATATATATATATATATATATATATATATATATATATATATATATATATATATATATATATATATATATATATATATATATATATATATATATATATATATATATATATATATATATATATATATATATTCCATCTTTGCAGAGTTTTTGTACATTTTAATGTTAATTCAATAAAAATGCAGTGGTTAAAAATATTTTTCAAAACATCTCAATGCTGAATGTGAACTGATTTTAAATGTCATACATGTGAAAAAGTGCATTAATACGTTTTCAGTTGAAAATATAGTAACATTAACCATTTTCATCGAATATTAATTAGTTTTTACAACATTTTTAGCAGATGCTCACCAACTGATGCATAAATAAGCTAAAATTTACTTTATATATCATGGTCTCAAAGCAACAATAGGATATCTTATACTGTTATTTATTGAGTTAGATGTCTTAATGACTCTCTGAGATGACGATGTCGTCTGAGTTGTGAATTAAGGTTCTCCAAAAAAGTAGGTTTATATTTTAAATTAATTTGAAATTTATAACAGCAATGACTACTTAATTATCTTTCATTTTTATACAAATCGCACATAATGGAGCATCAAAAACTGTCATTCAATGAACACGTTAGCAACAACGGAGCCTCTCCTTCCACTAAAAAAATCGTGAGCAGCAAACTATTAGCAGAATTTTGCCATTTGAAATTAATCGGTGCAATAACCTACTAGTCAACACTACCTTGATTTTTCTTCCTCTTATCTATCTATCAAAAATATGCGAAGCGAAAATGTGAACAGCAAGTTCAAGCTATGGGCCATAAAGTTCCGTATTTCGTTTGTTATTTAGGTGAATGAAAAAGAATGGCTTTAAACTCTTAATAGTCCTCTCCTCTTTTCTGGGTGATATACCTACATAAAATCCATCTCAAAAGAGCTTATTTGTATCATATAATTGAGGACCCGCTGAAAGCTATCTTCTCCTACTTTACGAGCTGTATTCAATTCAGGGTTCAGTTCATAAGCACATCGTAAACAAATCTTACGACCCCTGGAGAAAATTTTTCCAAGTTGAAGATGCAGAGTGCCTCGATTGGTCACGATCTTCAGCACGAGCACAGCTGCAAATGAGCTCTAGCTTAATTCGTGATGCCGCCATTGATTTAAGTCCCTATGGTTTATTTTTTATTTTTTTTAGTAGTGAGGACTTTGTCAGCAGAAATGAGGGGCGTAATTTATCACCCCTCATTGCTTCTAACCTGTTATCGGCCGTTACTCCCACATAGGCTCGGGGATTTCTTCTGAACCTCTCTTCAATTTGCTCTTACGAGGGAGGAAAAAAATTCGACTAATTGAAAGACTCCGTAAATGAATACCTAAACATGAAGAGAAAGGAGAAAATGCAATTGTTTTCTGCGGATGCGCAGGAAAAAAGCAATTCGAGTGAAAAATGCTGCAGCACATCAGAGGAGTGTTGTGAGCGTGATAAGAGTGTGAAGGCATTGTTTACTCGAGGGTCTTATCGTCCGCGGAACATGAGCAGGTGCCTAGATTGATATGTAGCAGCTACTTCATTGACATGTTAGCGAAGAACAATATTTGAGAGCCTTGCATACTGGATTGAGCTATCATGCCCTATTGATTTACAATACACATCCGTTTTTTAGCAAACGCTATTTGCAACCGGAATGCATAAAATGAATACATTTATCATGGCCTCTCTCTCGTTTTGGCAGAAGATGAATTAAGAAAACGATTTACATGTGTCGTTTCCTAATGTTTTATGAGATACAATGGATTTTCTATACATCACATACTGTACTAAGTTATTGAAACTGTTTTGACGGATGAAGGAATAGAAAAATTTCCTTATTCAATCTGTGCAAATACTTGCAGGATAATTCAATATTTTACTTTTGTTTACTAGAGGATTGTGAAAATAAAACTGTCTGTGTAAAGTATTTGACTAGAGCAAAAGACGTAAGATTTTAGCCACGCTGTATAATGGTTTTCTGTTCGTATGGAAGCGGCAAAACTGCTATAAAAAGTGTCTGAATGGTTTCGTCAAAGCTATCGTTTCGTTAATATAATTTAGGTGTTTCTTTTCCGCAATTCCAAAAAATATATATTTTTGATCTTTCTAGTACCTTTTTTTAATTGAATTTTCATTACAATGACTAGCAATTCATAATCAACTGTCACCTCTAAAAAAAAAAGATTTTTTATTTTTTTTTCTCCCAAGTTTCAAATATGGAGATATTTTAAAATATAGTACATTTTCAGTAAGCAAATTGACGACATAAGTAATCTATAACAATAACAACATACGTTTCTATTTCCCTAATTTGAAACACATACGAAAATCAATTTTTAAATATGACAATGATATTATATTCTCCTTTGAAGAAAACATTGGCAGCATAACTATTACGTGTCTCTAATCACGGTAAGTGTGCACAGTGTGTACAAGGAATAGATTCCCCATTGCGTGGCAAATGTGTTTGTTAATAACCCCTATGGAACATTGATTTGCATCTGCGACTAACTAGCCGCAACGCGCCTCGTTCCGTTAGATCCATGCATCACGAAGCTAGTTGGGCATAACAAAACAGTTTATTCCTCAGCCTTGTCTCCACTATTTACCCCTATCGTAATATCAATCATCAACCTTTCCACCAACAGCTATTGAGATTGGTTTGGTTCCGTTAGAATTTTTCGCTTCATGGGCTAAAACGTAACGAAAAACAATTTTTTAAATTAAAAATGATATTCTTCCTTCTAAAAAAATATTGGAGCAGAACTACGAGCATAACTGCGAGCACTCAAATCGTAATAGTTCACATAGAGTAGATTCCACATTGCGTAGTAAATGTGCTAATCAATAACCCCTGCAGAACATTAATTTGCGTCTAGGACTAACTAGCCCCAACATGCCTCATTTTGTTATATCCATGTATATCACGAAGCAAGTTGAGCATAACAAAACAATTTATTTTCTACCTTAGTCTTTTCTCCGTCATTTAGTCCGATTCATTAACCATTATCAAACATGAACTTTTCCAGCAACAGTATCTTAGAATGACTTGATTCTGTTAGAATTTTCAACTTCTTAAACAATGACTAAGAGGGACTTTTGACCTTCACTTTGTTTAACAAGATACCGGGAACAGAAGGTTCATCTTTTTCTTCATTTTTTCGGAGATGTGTTTCTATTTCTTCAGATGAAGTAGGAAATCAACTCTTTTAAATTCGTTAATTTGTAGTACTGGACGAATGTATTTCGCTTAGTGATTTTGTTTCATGAGATTATAAATTGAATAAATATAATATGGCTTTTATACAGCATTGCAGCTCAATGATTTCACACGTATCAGGCGGAAGATTTGTTCGGCTCAAATTTTCATATTTGCATTTCTTAGGGTAAAAATCATGGTACGAAATACGCGGTTTTCGTATTTTATACAAGTAGTAAGTAGTAGCTAATTGCACAGTTGGTACTAGTATAGGATATGAATACCAAACTGTTATGAATTTTAAAAAATGATAGTATTTTTGTAGTACAGTTCAAATCAGAAAGCTGTTTGTACATTAAATTATAGACATGTTGTTGTTGTGAAATAGTTAATAATCACTATGATGATATGGGATACCATTGCCTTTAGAATTTGAACGTCTTTCTTAAAATATAATATAACACAAGAAAGATTTGCAGCACAAAAAGAGAGTAAATAGCGCCCAGGGATCCGGTGGCAATTGAACCCACGACCTCCGGCATTCGAAGGGAAGTAACTGCCTCAGACCCACGGATGCCTCAAATTATACATAATTGTACTGAATATAAGTCTTCAAATACAAATGAAAATAAAATTTACGTCGTGATCAGATCTTCTATTAAAAGTCATGCCACGACATACAACTAAAAGTTCCAACTTCAGTTCCAACAAGACTTCTCTCCAACAACTCCCTACCTTTTAGCTTTAGAATTATTATCCACTGCCATTGCGCGATGGGGGCGGAAGGAATGGTAGCTTTTCCTCCCGACTGGGACCGAGCCCGGGTTATCTGGAATCTGAATGAAACACAGCGGTTCTAACAACTCGACTACACGGAACTGATAGTTACAACTGAAAACGTATTTCGGACAGTTGGATCTTAAATGAAAAGATGGGATTAATTCAAAGCATTTAGCGAGAGTGAATGCGAAATTCAAAGATAATCGTATTTTATATCTGTTTTTATCTATTTGAAGCGCAAAACCGGTAGTTTTTACTCTTGAAAAAGCAAATGAAGGGTCCACTGGAAAAACGACTCAAGTCCACTTTTTGATGAAATCTTCGCTTGATTTTTTTATTCATTCCCTGTGTAGCGTAAATGTTAATTTCAATCAATCTTATGTTTCTAATGAGTCGTTATCAAAAAATATTTTTTTCATTTCATCATTTTATCAAAAACTTTTTTTTTTTTTTAAATTTATTTCCCTTTGATTTTGTCATTTTATCAGTAAGCAAACTGAAACTTCCGTTTTATGCAAAGGTTCTATTTCAAATTGAATTTAAATATTTCAAATTAAAAATATCAATGCATTTTCTATTTCAGAATAGATGATGAACTTTACAATTCTATGTTAAGATTATTAAAAGGCTCTTCAAATTCAAAATTACATGAAGATACTGGTATGGTGATCTCTGTAAATCATATATACAGAGTCTTATTTTAGTGTGCTTGCCATTATATGCGCTTTCGTGTATTTTAGGAAAAACAAGGAGTGTAAACGAGCGAAATATTCTAGTTCCTCGTATACACAGGGGGAAAAAATGTGTACACATAATAAGTAAGGATGGCCTCATTGCGAAGGTTTAAGAGGGGTATGGTGAGAATAATTATTGTATGAAATTGTATGTGTAGAAGTGTTAGTATTTTTTTACCAGGTATATGTAGTTTTCAAATTGTAAAAATTATTCCCCACATAAACTATGGGGTGTGTAGTCAAAACTTAAAGCAGAGTGTGGCATGACATTTAACACCAATATTGTATCGAGTTAAATTGTTTGTAACTGTTGCTCAAAATTATGCTAATTAATTATGTATTAACTATAAAATATTAAAATACCTTAAAAAATGTATTATAAACCTTTTAACAAATAATGTATTTTTGAATGGGCAAAGATCAAATTTTACTGAAACTTGAAAAAAAATATAATAATCATCATCATATATGCCTGCCGATATATATATATATATTTTTTTTCAAATTACAGTTATCATATGATTCTAAGACACATAAACGTTTGATACTTCAATGCTATTATGTAACGTCTACACCAGGTAATTAAAATTCTCTTTATGATCAGACTAATATGCAAATAAATAAATAAAATAAAATAAACCAACTGGATATCTAAGAACTCAAAAAGAAGTACAATGATATATCATTTTGCTACTAAGCGTTTTAAAACTTTAACTGTAGTACCAATTTCCAGTAAAATGTTTCATTCTTTACCAGTAGTTCTTTAAGCATTTCGACACTAAACATGAACTATGCTCAAAAAGCAGCAAAGCAGACTCAACATGACGTTAACTGTTAATTTCCATTATGTTCTAGTGACCAAACTTCATCATGTTATTATTCAACGAACAGACAACAAGTAAGAACAATTACGAATAGAATTTCACTTCAATTTACTATGAATGATTTTTTAATATTGGCACCTGCCAACTGAACATTAATGTTAATGAGTTACCTTCAACAAAATAACAACACATACCAAAGATGTGTCATTAATTGTTTCCGTCAAGCGTAGACCAAAAATTTGCTTTCGCCATGAAATAATTATTTTCCTCTAAATTTACAAATTCTTCTGAATTCTCCTCTTTGGGTAGAGGGAAATGCAAAAATTGCTAACGCACAAGTAACTGAAATTTTGTTTTGATAACGCTGGTAAAACTGCAATTTTGAAGTTAATGAGCCACTTGTCTGATTGCTGCCATAAGATTCTCGAACCAGAGTAGATTTATATCCCACCTATGAACTCAAAAGGCCATTCTTTTTCTGTCATTAGCTAGAAACAAGTCTGAAACGGGGATTTTTTCACCCCCTCCCCCTCCTCAGTTTGAATCTTCATTCCATTCAAAAGCGAGTTGAATTCTTTTGTTTACCTCGTCTCCCGCAAACGGGGAAGAAAAAGAAACTTTTAATTACATCTCACGAATGTAAAGAGCGAAATATTTTTATCCCCAAGTCATAGTGACAGAGTTCTGGGGCTTCGGAATTTTTGAAAATAATTCCATCGCTTTTTCCACGTTGATCCAGCAGCGACTAGAAAGTTTCGGGATAACTTTGTTCGCAATTTGGAATGTCTTGGGTAGCTGTCATCAACGGAATTCGTGTTCAGGTGAAGTTTTCGTGAAGCCTACACACAAACGAATCGGCTTTTCGTAATTGCTGTATTTTGGAGATAATTAAAGTTTCCATTACTAATGAAAAAGGTAATTCTCTTCTCTCTTCCTACAGAAATTGGAAAAGAGGAGTAATTTTATTTTTAAAACCTAGCTTTTCCCCTCATTCTCAACAAATCACTCTTAAAACGGTCATTTTCTAAAGCTTGTCGACTAATCAGATCATTCAAGTGCATTTCGAACCAACGATTTTTTTTTTTTAAAGAAATGCAAAATTATGCTACCAGTAAACAATACAAGTTTCCACTTTCTGCAATCGCTTGCTTTGCAATTACGGACCTGATTATCTATGCTTATCCTTCTCATTGTTGATTGTACGGTTTTCCTGAAATTTAAATCTGCCGTTGAAATTATTTCATAGTATGAAATAAAATATTTGCATAATTCCGCATTTAAACTTTCTGAAAACAAATTTTAGATGATATTGGACTATATTTACATCAAGAATGAATTAGTGGAAAATTTGTTTAAATCAACATGTATGCATTTGCCGTTAAAAGAAACCCGAGTATATCGGTAAACGTATCTGTAAAGAACATTATAAATTTTAAAACCGATTCATTGTTCTCTTGTGGACTAAAAAAAGGTATTAGAATATTGCACCTAGAAATGGTGCAATTTTGACAGTAAAAAATACTAAATAATAAAATGTATTTGAATTTCCATCTCATATGAGGATATGATAAAACCTGCTGCGTGATAAACGTTCGCATTCGAGATATTGGTTTGATAATGACGATACTATACATGTATGTTGAACCTATCCTATATATTCAGATTAATTGATCTAAAAGCTGCTCATTCCTTCAACAATTCTGCTGCTGCAGTCAAAAGCCAACTGTAAAGATAAAGCTGAAATTTATTTTTTAGAAACCCACTTCTTTTGATACAAATTTATAAAAATGTTTTATTGTTGCCATTATGTTGAATTTTCGGTATGGACTTTCGAAATGTAATAACTATTTGGCTTTAAAATTGCTTTAAAATTGCTCACTGATATACGTTTGATATTTAAAAAATCAGCTCATTGCTATATGGATTTCAAAAATGGTTAGCTAAGTAAATCTAAGCACATCCTTTAATGTTAAGTTCAACATAAAATTTAAAGAAACTTGCTATGTTTCAAAAATCATAATACATTCTTTTTTCGTATCTGAAAACGAAGTTGTCGGATGAAAAAACAAGATGCTCTTCGGTTTAGATAACATATTTGTAAGTTTGTGACCCGGATGCATGAAAAAACAAACAGATGTATTATAAGTGGAAGGTACAACAAAAAACGACACAAACTTGGAAATATTTGTGTCAGTGAAATATCAAATTCTAAGTACCTAATAGAAAGCTCGCAGCCGCAAACAGGGGGGAAAATACCAGTTTCCACTTTGGCTGCTTGGTGGGTCCAGGGTAATCAATCAAAATTAAGCAACAGAAATCCACAAAACGACCCTGCGCTTAAAGTTAAAGAGGACTATTGAGAAGACCTCACACGATCACCAAGTCCTACACAGGAGGAATCTTCCTCACATTTGACAACAGTTAGCTAGTTTCTTTACCTTCCCCGCTCTAGCTGAGGTAAGTTATAGTAGATTCATAAGAGCTGGAGATAGGGGTACGTCCTCAACCCTATACTGGGAAGCCAACGTGATTGTCACTATAGAGTTCCGATCCTATTCTTGTGGCTCCCCTCGACAAACTGTGCAATTATGGAAACGAATTCTTTTGCGAACAATGCCCTTGACTAAATCTTTATTTAAAGTGTTGCGAGATTTACCCACACTGGAGAATTTTCGGTCCCTGTACACGTGGAAGTAACTCTTGCCCTCACTTTTCCCCTTCGTCATTTTCAAACATGGCACGGTATCTGCGGACCAAAAGGCCCAGAAAATGATTGAAATTATACCACATTCTTAGATTGATCATAATTTAATGCGGTTGTTTCTTTGAGCACACTAGCGCAGCCAGAAATACCTTCTAAAGGGGTTTTTTTTGATCAAAAACACTGTTTTTTGATCTAAAATCCCTCCTGGAGGAGGGTTTTTTTTTTTAAATCAAAATTTCCTTCTGGTGGATTTTTTTTTTTTGCTCAAAACAGTCCTTTCATATGTATAAACTACTGTATTAGAATTCGCATTCATGTTGAAACCAATGGCTCTGAGGGGTGTTCCCCCCCCCCTCTCTGCGCCACTGTTTGTGCAATTTGCTGAGCTAGCTTAGTTCAGTTTTCAAAACAATTTTACGCATCGTTGATGTCAAACCAATAAGATTTTGACATGTGGACTATTATGACCAGTTTACTGACAGAGTTTTGGTATAAAAACACTATAGTGTCTCTCTAATCATTAAACAGTGAAATGTGGTCGTTTAAAAAAAATATTATGTGCATTCGCCTGAATATTATCAAATAAAACCTGCTGCGTGATAAACGTTCACATTCCAGATATTGGTTTGATAATGACAATACTATACATGTATGTTGAACCGATCCTATATATTTAATGTTTTTAAATTTTTACGTTTTAGCTATCCATTCAGATTAATTGATCTAAAAGCTGCTCATTCCTTCAAGAATTCTGCTGCAGCAGTCAAAAGTCAATTGTAAAGATAAAGCTGGAATTTATTTTTAAGGGGAAACTCACTTCTTTTGATGCAAATTTATAAAAATGTTTTCTCGTTGCAATTATGTTGAATTTTCGGTATGGTCTTTCGTAATGTTTTAAATATATTGCTTTAAAATTACTTTAAAGATTTAATTAAGCCATCCACGTTTGTTGATTTCTTAAAATCCAAGTTGCCTACAATGTATTCAATAATTTGTAACGGTCTAAGGAAGAGCTATGATAAAAGTTACGTGCAATATATGAGACAATAAGGCTTTAAAGTAGTATTTTTTGACCTTCCTGAAGATGAAGATATACCTGACTCCCTGCATCATTACTAATTGATTAATGTTTAGATTTGCAACGTTTAATAAATCAATCCGAGCCTTATTTCAAAAGGTATTAAAAAAATAATCCCGTTTTTGAACTGCAACTTTATAGTGTTGGTAAGTCATACAAATTCATTATGAATGAATTTTGACTAGTTCTTTAAAAATAGTTCAACTGGTAAGTTTTTTCTTACATCCATGCGCTTTTTTTTTTTTTTTTTTTTGTATAATTTCTCCTTTTTTAACAACTACAACTGGGGAATAGGGGACAATGGTCATGAAGAAAAGAGACTTTGTTCGTTGTAAAAACGATGCAAATGCCTATATTATTGAAAAAATTACTGAGTTTACAACGTGTTTTATAGATTAAGTACTTTTCATATTTTTTGTTCTACTGATAAGTTTTTTCTTACATTCATACAACTTTTTTTTGTATAATTTCTCCCTTTTCAACAGCTACAACTGGGGGGACAATGGTTATGAAGAAAATAGAGTCTCTAAATAGATAGATTGGGAGATTATAATCAAACACAATGATTTGTCTCCTTTATTTCGGTAAAATTACATTTCGGAATAGTATTCTACATCATAATACTTTCTTTTGTTATCTCAATGGTGAAATCAAAAACATTGAAAATTTCAAAAAATAAATTTCCTTCTTTCCTAATGGCTAGAATATCTTGAGTTTTATTTTCTACTTTGTTTTGTGAAGAAGAAATGAAGAATGCGCTCTGTTTTGAACTCTGCAAAAAGTAATTATTGATCTTCTTGTTTTTTCTTTTTTATTTATTTATTTATGTATTTATTTCTTTATATGTCTCTAATTATTCCTTCCCTACTTGATTTAATTGTTAAGAAAGGTTTGCATTATCATTTTAAAAGAAACAATTAAAGTCACATAAACTTGAAATTAAAGACAAACCGTTAACCGCCGTTCTATTTCATTTGTAACTGGAAAATGACTTCTTTTAATTATTACTCTTTATTTATGAACTGAACTCTAATTTTAAATTCGGGACGAACATAAGTTTTATGAATTCCGTTCCGTAATTTAAATGAGTTGTACATCTAATTTCCTTTAGTCCTAATAAGCTGTAATATCTTCTCCGCAGTCAAATGCTGCGATTTATATTTTCGACAGAACAAAAATAACAAATTAAAAAATAAAGCGCTTGAAAATAAAGGCTATTATATTTCTATCGAGACATAGTGTTAGCAGAATTTATTCAATTTATTAATATTTCTGAACAACATAGAATGTGATAGTAGTCTTCAATTAGATATTTTCAATGCGCGATTAATTCTAGTTTTAATTTTCTTCTCATAACGTTCAAGAAACATTCCTTAGGATAAGAGAATCATTTTCAATATCAGTATGTCAAAATTGGAATTCTTTGCATTCCGAAGAAAATTAGCTTAATACCAAGATGTCATAAATGAAGTGATAAAATATATTTGCATTCAATTGTACACTGGTTAGCACTTATGAGTGATGACGTAGAAAATTTTTAATCGGAAATACCTTGGTAAAAGTTGCTTAAAAGCAATTAATTGAAATCTCTTTAAGAGTTTCCTAAAGTACGCAAATAAACTATAAATTTCAGTATATTTTTGACTTTAATCAGCAAAAAGGTTTAATTGTATTATGAATGAAGTAAACTAATGCAAAAATGTTTATCCACATCTCTGCTTATGTTTGGTTTAAAAAAATACGAATGTATATTTAGTAATTCACGGTTTCGAATTTAAAATATTCATGGACAATGTGCAACTTGTACAACCCAAACAGATATCTAAAATTTGACACTTGAAATTCTCTATTAAAATTTTTAATTCTCTTTAATTCACTCATTATTGTGTTGATTTTTTTATTTACCTATTTTTGCATTTTTAATTAGTGATTTTTTTTTTCAGTGAGTTTTGCATGTGAAGAATATTTTTCAATTTTAAAGTTACCATAAACCGAATCAAAACGTTTTGAATGAAAAACGAGTTTTACTAGCACATAGAGTAACTTTTCGGAAAAAAAAATTAATTAAGTGCACAAAAGTTTTAATTATAAGAATCAGTAAGACCACTAGAAAAAAAGGTAATATAAAAAAATCCACCTTTTTTTTTTTTTTTCAAATATATATATTTCCTAAATTTCTCTTAAAGGAGGCACATGTGTCTCAGCTTTTAGGTCTTGTAAGTTGTATATAGTTATTTAATCCTCAAAGTTCCTCATAGACTCTATACGTTCGGGAAAGTAAGTTAACTTTTTTATTATTATTAATGGTAATTATGAACATAAGATAATAGCGTGCACTACGATTTGCAACAAAATAACCAATTTAATTTAGCATGTAACACAAAAACAATCATTTATTTCGAGGAAACATAATCATAATAAAGACATTTAATTTCAATTTATGTTCTTGACTTTAATAGTTTAAGATGTCGTGGTTGCATATACATTAAATTAACTAGATGCATTCTAATTTTATGTGCATAGTTTTAAATTAATGAACTGCCTGCTGCAATTTATTTCTAATGCTATGACACGTATTAGGATATAAAATTGAACTGACGGCCAAGTGAGGAAATAAGTTATAGTCATTAAAGTAATTAAACTAACAGTAATAATACCTTGAAGAGACGAAGTAATTATAACTATTAATTTGGCAACTATAAATTTAGATTTTCTGTGCATAGACTTAGCAAATAGAAAATTGAAAACTTGCGGTTTTCAAACAAATTAAGCATAAATTGTATTCATTCTTTGGGTAAACATTTTCTTAAACAACCAGTTGTCTAATGGCTTCTTTTTAATGCTATACTACGAAATCAGGATCTAATTTGCCCGGTTATAGTGAAAAGAATGAAAGGAACTAGTTATTCTTTGGGGGGAGGGGGAGTGACAGAATCATGGCTTTATAAAATAAAATTTACCGCCCGCTGTTCCCGTTTAATCGCTCACAAAGGGTGGCAAAAGTTTGAAACAGGGCTCTTTGTTACAAAAGGAAGTTGACTTCAGGGTGGGACCGTGTCTCTGATCTTTCAGTTTCCCCGCTTCGTGGCTAAAGGAGGGGTGAAACGGCCGTCTCTGACGTCATCCTGGAAGCACTGACTTGCGTATTTCCATAGCTCAATACTGGTTTGCATCTTCAATTTTAATTTTTCTGCTCGCACTGTTTATCGCACGGGCTCCCTTTGCCCGTGCCCTGGGCATGACATTTCCAAGAAACAGGCCCCCTTTGTTTACTTCATCTGTCGGCTCTCGCTGATTGGGTTTAGCAACCTTTTCCTCAAGAATCCAACATTAGAAGGTGGGAGGGCAATGGGAGTGCAATTTTTCATACTTCATTTAAATTATTTTTCAAAAACTATCCCAGTGCTTTGAAATAAATTCTTTAATTCTTAGTATTCCTTCCTATATTGTTTTCCCTTTTTCGTTCGGTGAGGGGGGGGGGGGGTGTAGTTTATAATGAATTTAAAACACAGAAGCAAAAATACAATAACTAATGACTAAAATTAAGAGCAGCTGCAACATAGGTTTTGGTATAATTGGAAAAAAAAGGGGTCAGACAGTGATAGGGGTGGACGGGCCCGCCGCCGATGCGCCCTCAATGCACCTTCGTTATTATTATTTTCTTTTTTGCACCCTCAAATTTGTGTGTGACTTCGTTTTTTTTCATTCATTCATTCTTTTTTTTTTTTTTTTTTTTGCACCCCTTCAATCCTGAGCCTCTTCTTTTTCTTTTTTTTTCCTTGCTTCCTCAAACCTAAGCTCAGTTTTTCTTTCATCCCTTGAACCTGTGTACCTTCGGTTTATTTATTTTATTTTACTTAATTTTTTACGGACTAAAACCTGTGCGCTTTAGGGGTGTGTCCCCCCCCCCCTTAAACCTGTGGGCTTTCGAGGGTTTTTTTTTTTTTTTTTTTTTTTGAAACCTTTGGGAGTCAAGGTTGGTTCTATCTTGGGGAATCCTGTTTGCCCATGAATAGTTATGGATTTCAGAGTGGTTTTTTAAAAATTACCTATGAATTCAAAATGTTATGCATTTTTTTTGTTATTTCATAATCAGTGATGTTTATTGAATGAAATTATTTAAGAATGTAAATTAATTGGAGATTAATAAAAGATATGCATATATTTGATGACTTGTGCATCTTTTAATTTCAATTCGTATTAATTCGTATCGCTTCATAATTATTTCCGTTTTATAGTTGCGTACCTGAGTGGTTATTCTTTATTTATTTTTTTTTTTTTCGAGTTTAAAATCTTCTTATGAAACAAACTTACCTGTACACAAGAAGCAAAATATTTAACAAAAATTGCTTAACATAAGTTCGAAATTTCTTCAATTGAGCATCAAGTCGAAAACATGAAAGGGTTGGCGGTGCATATCTTTGATGTTCAGTTTCGTATAACGCATATTTTTCCATCTAGAGTTGCCCATATATTCTACAAATGCAATTATTTCAGTATATGTATTTATTGCAGCTTATTTCATTTATTTGAATCATAAACATCAGTAATTACATAGTTGATCATACTTTGAATGTTCATCAGTGGTATCCATTTGAAAAGTCACAGCCAATAGTTCTTGGAAATATCAGTTTAAAGTAAAGGTTTGGTCTTAAAAATATTTCATCGGATAATTTTTTTTTTTTTGGGGGGGGGGGGGGTTATTAAAGAAACATTATGTATCAACCAGCTTCTGATATTCCGTACTTATTCTTCTATAGTTATTTTAATATTCTGCAAAAATAATATTTTAATATATGTATTTATTGTAGTCATTTATGTACACAGCTATTTGCATTTTGAATCAACATAGTAGTTTCAAAATCTTTCCATTATACACGAGTAACAGTACTTGGGAAATATCTGCTTGTAATAACAGTAATTGCTTTAAAAATGCTTCATGAGATATTTAATTTTTTTCATAAAAGACGCATAAATGAAGTATTACCATGTGGTAATCAGTTTCTGAGTATTTGTATTTTTCCCTCTATGTTGTTGTATATATTTTATAAATGTAAATATATAACTATTTTGAACTAATATAGTTGCTATATATTATTAAATTCAATCATTATTCATTGAAAAATTCGTTTTTTACTTCTTAGAATTAATATTAATTTATTATATTATTAATATTAATCATGATTCTTTCTCTCTTCTACTATTTTTTGAAGATAAACTTTAAAGTAAATGAATAACAGTAATTTCTCTTTCAAATCAGGAAAAGATTTTTTGTAGTAGTTTACGAATTTAATGACTCAAATAGATTACCATTTTCTTCTAATAAAATTATTTTAAGTTGTAGTCAAACTTGGTTTAGTTTCATAATAATTATCGTTTGAAATCACTCATGATCAAGTTTTGTTTTTTCGTTTTATTCGAATTCAAAATAATTCTCGTAAAATATGGGTGAGACACTAGTATCAAAAAAGGTAAATTAAGACACGAAGACTTATTTTTTTTATTTTTTTCCAAATTATGCTTTTATGTCCAAAAATAGGAGCAAAGCAACCATTTCCTATTGAAATCGTCTTAAAGTGCTCCGCGAGTGCTTCCAGAGCTACGTCACCAATTTCATTCCCACACAACCTGTTTCGGGAGATGGTCCAACCCTTTGTTGGACAATACATAAATGCAGCCTGGTAAATTGACCGTTGCGCAAAAGGATTACTGCCATTTGGTTAGCACTGCAGCAGGGGATGGGATCTTTCGTCGGATTCAAGGGAATCATCAACCTAAAGATAGTTATTAGAGTTGATTATATGGAGAGGTAAACTTCAAAGGAAAAGAGAATCTACCATATTGTCGGGTATTAGAAGAATTGACTTTCAGGCATTTACGACAAGTTAATTGCTTTTGTTCCTCTGAAGATCTGATGATATGACCCGTCTTTAGTCCTTTGGAATATTAGGGAATCTTGTATATTTTTATTTTTGAACTGCATTGCTAAAAATGAAAGGAAAATTATAAATTGAGCAAAATAAGGGAACTAATTTAGTGTTCTCTTTAAAATTAAATAACTTTCTAACTATATATTTAAAGTTTCATGGTCTGGTGCATCAGTCAAATATCCAAAGGAATGCCTCTCCCTCTATCTCCCCCCCCTTTTCTTTAAGCAACTCAAGAATGACGCGTTTAATTTTGTGTAACTTGTTTTGCATCAAACTTGTTGTGCGTGGAAATTATAAATTTTGTAATTGAGTTTCTTGATTACTTTTTTATTCATGAATTTATTAAATGAATGTTTTATACATTTCTTTATGATGATATTGCTAAGCCAGTATACTACAGGGGAGTTGGAAGGAGTGAGTAGTAATTATGATTAAAATCTGGTATCTAGTTATGGTCATATATGATGAATTAAACTCTAAGGGGGGAAAATGCTTAAAAATATTATCTGATGAAAATTTCCTATACAAGCTGATACTAATCAAAGTATAATTGAAAAGAGGCGCAGATGATAGGAAATTACTTTTTCTAGCAAAGAAAGTAAAACAAAAATGTTCCTACTGAAAATTTATATCCATTGCGTTTTCCCAAGGAAATATTGGAAATTAGTTTTTTTGAGTATGTTAAACCAAACTCTCGTCAGCTGGGTTGTACTTGATAAGATATTTGTGAGATGTTTGCATGCGAAAAATTTAGATGTATTTTCATAGAACTTCGGTAGATGCGATTTGGGTTGAAAATATGATTCTACTTCCCTTAAACTATAAATATTTAAAAGCTGAAGCGAAAAGATTAGAGAAAATGAAACTTGAGCGTGGAACCGTTTCGCTAGCTCAATTTCTGAAGCAACAGCGACAAAATTTCCATCGCTCGCGTTGTGCGCCTGCTCACTAGTTTCAATACTTCATCTTTTCACATTGCACGCAGACGCAAAACTTGAACAACAGAAATTTTGTTCCAATTATTTCTGGTTTAGATTAATTTAGTTCATTTAGTGCATGATCCTGCATCAAAAACATTTTACGCCATTCATAAACATAAGAAAAATCAAAAGAAAACGTTTTTAACATTTTTATATAAAATATATAAAAGGCATTATTTCTAGAAGTGCATTTTTCTTCCTTTCTGAAGTTTCAATACAACGGCGATGTGTGCTCTAATTTCATACTTTTTCTAAAACTGCTCCAACCATTTTGTGTCTCTGTATTGTATTTTTTATCCAAGCGCATTATATTTTGATCCAGGATCTTAGAACTAATATAAATGGAGTGACATTTTCAACAGATGTTCTGCGGAGAAGTTAACGCCCTATCCTTTCACCACAAAGTGTCAAATAGTTATTATCTGTATTTGAAGTCTTTCGGCGAGGGAGCAAAATAGAAGGGTGCTGCTAGGCTCGATGGAACAAATGGAAAGGCCGATGGAACACGGATCGATTTAATTTACATGTTCATTTCTGAAATAGCAGTTTCTTCACGTATTCCCACTAACGCATCTCAATTCAGTCATGAAATTGCAGTTTTAATCTTTGTATTGAACGTTTCATTTTCAGAATAGCAATCCTCATTCATGCTAAAATTGTAATTCAACGTTCTTCGTTTTTCAAATTTCCGCCCCTCCCCCTAAACAAAAACCTAATATTTAAATGAAAAACTGAAAACATATCTTAAAGCAGGTTTTTGATTTGCCGATAGCACTAAAAAAATCATAACCGAGGGCAAATATCTTCTTTCTCCGATGTTGGGAATTTTTATAGTAGGTAAGGTCTTAAAAAAGGTTTTATTTTCCAGTTCGACAAAATTCCACCTCTTTTTTCAAATTTACTTTAATTTTAAATCTTTAAATTTACCATTCTACTTAAATTTACTTAATTCCTCTTAAAAAATGACTAAAGGGGTCCTAATATTAGGGTGGTCCTTATTTTTGAAGTTTTAGATATTTTACGCGACGCCCCCTCAATTTGTTCCATTATACAAATAAATGATCCTTGCAAAATTTTAAGTCAATCCATGAATATTAACCCGTGCCCCCTAGGGCCCCCTTTTTTGAATTTCAAAGAAAAAATTGCGGATTTTCTCATTTTTATGTAAAAATTTTTCTTACGTTTCATATTTAAAGTAATTTTGAACCTCAATAGATGTTGCTACTTCTAGATCGACCATTCTCTCACTTTCATTCTGTAAAATTTTACATCTTACAGAAGGTCCATGTACACCAATGGCCTTGGGTGAGGCATACCGCTATTCACGCAACCCAATCTAAGCTCCTTTAAATAATAAAATGTGTCAAAAAAAAAAAAAAAAAAAAAAACTAGCAGCGTACAAAATGATAACAAACATGCAGCAGAAACAGTGATTAAAAATTTCATAAATCACTAATGGTATTTAGGGGATGAACTACACTGTTAAAACTACAGGATGCATTCGGCACCTTTCAGGGGAGAAACGCTTGTTCACCAGCGACACCCAATACGGAGCCGAAATCGCACCTCTAAATAGGGTGAAAAACAGGCACCTTTTAAAAAATAGACAGCCGGAGTGAAAAAAAGGAATCTTTGGAGAGAGAAATGGCACCCTTACTATAGATCCTCCTCCCCCCTCCCCCGTATTGTGTGCGTTTTTGAATACAGTTGTGTGTGTGTGTGTTTTAAGTTTTGTTTTGATTTATGATATTCTTCGTTTTGGACATTTTTCACATTGAACTCGATATTGGAAATGATTAAAACATGTAATTACAGCATTTGATCATATTTCAGAGTTTTCAACATAGTTAAGAAGTGCTCATTGCTCTAACTCAGTGTTTCTCAACCTCTTTTGACTCACGGGCGCGGTAAAAGCAAATGAAAAACTTTGCGAGCCAGTGAAATCTTTATCGTTTTCTTAAAAACTCATAAAATAAATAATATTAATAATAACTCTGGGGCCGTTAAAAACATGTGAAAAATTCAGAGCTCTGATGAGTTTTTTTTTTTTTTACAAAAAGTAATGTTAAGAATTAAGAAAACAATAAATATCTACCCCTTTACTTGGTATCAAGGATCTGTCACAAATCGTTATAATTTAAAGACGAGTAATTATTTAAATAATGTGAGAAATTATACATTTACTAAAACCTTGACGCATTCCGAAAATGAAGCAAAGCTGTACTTATGGATTATTTACATGAAGAGCCAAAAATATTCAGGGATATTACAGTCACGGAAAAACACAAAATCGTTTCATAAACGTTAATCAAGAGTAACAAACTAAAATGCACATGAAGTTTTTCGATAGTTAAAAAACCAAAAGAAATTTATAACGCTATCCAGACGTTAACCGCTAACAGGAAATGATTCTAACACTTGAATGAAAAAGCCAAAAAAAAAAAAAAAAGCTAGACTGAGAGAGATTTTTTTTTTCGCTAGCTTTCTGTTATATTGAAATGATTGTTGTGCACGTAGATACGTGCACAACAATCATTTTTATAAGGATTCTCATTTGTTGATTATTGATATCTTACAGCTTTTTTTTTTCTTTTTTTGGTGATTAATAAAAGCTGCTTATCGAGTACTCAAGAAAATAATGACAGATATTTTTAGTAGCGTTTTGAATGATGGAAATTTCACGATAGTAACGGTTAACGGAAACTAAAAGACAGTAACGGTAACTGAAAAGCAATAAATGCACTTTTAACCACTTAACTATGTTTGAAAGCCCTAAAAGCTACAAAGTGATCAAAAGCTGCACTGTAACAAATTTCGGAAACGTTTCTAGATATATCGGAAACGTCTCCGAAATAGTAAGAATCCATCATCCAATAGCGAACTCCTCATTATTCAGAAAGCTTTTTGTTATTTCAAGAAATCTAGAAGCGAAGTGAGGCGCAATGCTTCGAAACGTATTTTATCCTTCCGGCGCCAGTGAGTCGAAAATAACGAGAGCTTATTTTTTCCTTATGGTTGCAGCAGTCAGCAACTGTTTAGCATTGGATTGCTTGTTATTTCATGTCTAGAGAGTATTAAATTTTGTCGAAACTAATTTTACGCCTTTGCATTTTGGACTGCCGTTGATTTTTTAGACGATGTACGCAGCTATTAAGTTAGTTAATAACTATTTGCTTCTTTACCGGTTAGCCCATGATTACATATATATTGTGTGTTCAAGCGTGAATAGTTTCAACACCCGTTTTTATACTTAATGAAACGAAACCCTTTGGATTACTTATCCAGTTGTAATGGAGATACTTAGATTTTCTTCCGCTCATATTCACTTGTAAGTATTAATGAATATTTTAAAACATGTTGTTATATACATTTATATTTTTGTTGATTTGCATTTGATGAGGCTCCAATTGTTACTGTTTTTAGGTTTATCGAATTAATTTAAAGTTATCCTACGTACCTATGTGCGCAGTGTACTATTTGTTGTAACCAATTGAAACTGATTAATTACGCAAAAGAAATAAGATTTATATTTGAAAAGCAATCACAGAAAAGTTATTTCGAAATACTTGGATATACATACATTGGTTCAAAAAAAAAAATCAATTGTTTAATTCATTAAAAATATGGTAATGCAAATGTTTTCTAGTATTGTAATATGCTTCACAAAAAATGTGCCAGTATTATTTATCTTTTTTTATTATAATTTATTCATTTATTTAAAAATATTTATACCATTAGAAAATTGCCCAGTTATCTATTAGTAAGCAACATAGTTATGCAATTAATTCATGTGCTTATTCATTTTGTTAAATGTGGTTGACAATAAAAAATTCCTTGACATTAGTTGTTCGGTAAATAACATTTCCTTCGTGGATATACTAGTTTAATATAGGACAGTCAGGAGGAATGAGTCAGAGGCAAAAATGGAACAGCTGCATTTACAAGCCGAAATAAAAAGAAATATTATTTTATGTCATTGTTTTAAAAGTGATCCTTTTTTAAATACGATGTTATTAATATACAATGTACATAAGGGGAGAAGACTAGGGGCGTTCCCCACGCAGACTGCCATTGACATTTTCAGGGATTGCTTTTTTTTAAGGGGGGGGGAATCTCGTATATATGAAATGGAGTAATCATGCAATAGAATTCAATGTTTTAATAAATAAAATATGTAATGCATTTTGCGCACATTGTAAAAATAAAATCAGTAACCTATTTTGATTAAGTATTTATATTTGTGATGAGCTGGAAAAGGGCAAGAACAGAAGAATCACCCCGAATGGTTCCAACAGGAGGTCTTGGTGTCATATTTAAATTCACCAATTTCTCTGTTGGCACTTTTCGGTACACTTTGTTCGTCAGAGAAATAGACTTGACGCGAAGGGAAGGTAAGTTCTGTCAAATTTTATCCGAAAATAAAAGCTATCAAGTTTGATACAAGATATGTTTTTAAGTTCTGCATTAAAAATACAATATGTTGATAATTTTGTCTTGAAAATATTGAGAGAAAAACTGAAGTTTAAGATTGTTTAACAAACAATCCCACTTTTGAGAAAGTACCCCCCTCCCCTCCCCTGACAATTTTGTGATTAGGAATGAAACTACTATATTATTTCATAAATTTTCAAAAATTTATAACTGTGCATATGTTATGCTGTTAACCATGCTATTTGTCATTAGAAATTCAGAAAAAAAAATCCACGAATGATTCTAAAATTGTTTATTTTATTGCTGTTAGATATGAAAGAACTGAAACTAATATAGTAGGCAATACTATAGTAAAGAATTATATTTTAGAAAAAATCACGGAAAAAGGATTCTGAAATTCTCGGAAACGTTTCTGAAAATTGTTTGGAGAGTTCCGAAATACTCGGAAACGTTTTCGAAACTTTCATGAACCACAGTTGCACAGAATACTCAGAAACATTTCTGGAAATTACGGAAAGAGAATTCCGAAATACTCAGAAACGTTTCTGAAAATTACAGAAAGAGTGTTACAAAATACTCAGAAACATTAAAAGAGGATTCCGAAATACTCAGACTCGTTTCTGGACATTACAGAAAGAGAATTCCGAAATACTCAGAAACGTTTTTGGAAATTTCATGAACCACAGCTGCACGATATACTCAGAAACGTTTCCGGATTTTTTTTACAGTGTGTACTTATTTGTAATTTCGGATAATTAATCCAAGAAAAATTGTGTTTAAATCCAATAGTGTACTTCATTCAATGTGAAAGACACACATACGCAATCATCATTTGTCCGCCATATTGAGGTGGTTGAATGTATGTCTAAGGCAAAAGCGCATGCGCAATGAGTCTTTTTTGTGATTGCATGCTGTTTCGGCGCCTATGCTCTATTTTCTAGCTTGCATTGCACCTTCAGGCACTATGCTTTCACCTTAGAGGGAATATTTTCACTCGTCTGGAACCCCTGGTTATAACAGTGTAGTAGCTTTACCCGTATTGGATGAAGAAATTAACTTTGAAGAAAGGAAAAGACTAGTCTAAAAAATGCTTGTGATAAGGAAGACGTGTCTGGTGACTTTATAAAAAAATTTCAGATAACAGTAGATGATTTGAAACACTTTTTTTGGTAGCGATCTTTATCTTTATAGAATCAATTACAAGTGAATAAAACTGTTTGATAAGTTACAAACACCAAAAGATGTTTTCCTATTTGATCCTGATTCATGGAAAAATGAAGGAAGCTATTTAAAGGGAAGAGATATCGTTAAAATGATAAACGTTGTGAATGATATAACTGAAAGAGGAGTACAATTAATTGAATAATTTCACAATCAATTTACCACATATGAGTCACAAAAGCAATTTATTTTACAGACAGTCCAAAACTATTGGGGAAAAATGCACACGATTGAGATACATTGAGAAAAGCGTACAAATAAGGAAAAGTTTCTAAAGCACTATTTCATTCTTATTCAATGAAAAATCTTTAGATGATATGAAGTAATTAAAAAGATTAATTTTAGTGCTACCTCATTGTAAAAATATTTTGCAAACCTAGGGGAAACGATGTACGGAGTTTGGCGTAAAAAATCGAAGATTTGTAGGGAAAATATCAAAAGTGTTAAAGTTCAACGTCCTAGGGGCACGTGTTATTATTGACCGATCGAGTTCAAACTTTGCACAGATTACTTTTTATTATAATGGTCACAAAACTAGGGGGCGTCACTTGTTCAATTCCGAAAAAAATATTTTGCCATATATACACACAAAGATATATATATATATATATATATATATATATATATATATATATATATATATATATATATATATATATATATATATATATATATATATATATATATATATATATATATATATATATATATATATATATATATATATATATATATATATATATATATATATATATATATATATATATATATATATCTGTGTGTGTATGTGTGTGTGTATTATTTTTGATTTCGACAGAGGTTGGCGAAAAGGAAAATAAAGCCCCTGCTCACCCTTTCTTGGAATTCGATTCTTTTCCTCTTAAGTACCGACGGAAGCTTGAGTACTAGAGCATCGTTTTGTCAGTGATTAATTTTTCTCATTATGTAGGGTAGACGAACTAGTGCATGAACACATCCAAGTAAACAAACATCTCTTTTTTTTTAATCTAATTGTTTTATTTTATTATTATTATTTTTTTTTGTTAAATAAAGGTTTCAAAAGTTTTTTTTTTAGATGAATTGGCAATCGTAATTTCCTTCTACACGTTTTCAAACAGAAAACTGCAAAAAAATGCAGTTATCCACTGGCTAGGAGTGTTCATTCACTGATTTATTGCACATTTTGCAATTCAGTCCAAAGTTATAAGAATTTCCCTAAAATAATTACAAATATCAATTAAAATATTTTTACTTTCGATTGCCAAACTCTAGCTTTTAACAGTGTCAAGCATTTTTGATTGAGCTCATGTGTTTCATTCACTGATCGGTCTACCTAATTCAGCTAAATAATACCGATAAAGTTGCATCTCTTATTAGAGCTGTTTAGTCACCCTGCCCTACAATCTGAAATGTTGATTCAGTAAAACATGCACTGTTAAAAATTTCACTGAAAAAATGGTTAAATAACAGTTTATTTTATTGTCATTTTACCGTATTCAGCCTCAACAGTCAAATAACCATAAAAAAGATGGTTTTCAAACCATTAATCGAAAGAAAAACAGTATTTTCACCGTATTTTGAGAAAGCGGTTATTTCACCGTAAAGTTTTGCCAATCGGATCGACTGACAGCCAATAGGAATTCAGCGCGCGCAACGCCATCTTCCGGAAATGGAAAAGCGAGGGTGATGATAGCAAACATGGCGGCCTCTATTGGAAAGGTAAATACATTTTTCATTTATTAGATTTTTAGTTATTTGTTTAGTTTTACTTAATATTATCTCTACTAACACTTATTTTAAGAGCTGAAACGCACTTATAACATATCAATGAGTGCCACTGCACCTATTCTTTTCTTTAGATTATACATATACGTAAGCAATGTTGAATGTTGAATGTTGAATGCATTTACAGTAGTAAATTTGAAACTTCGACTCTTCCCTCTCTATTTCCCTGAGTTTATTATCCCTTCCAGGGAAAATACTGTTCAAGTTGCAAAAAACAATTATCTTTTAGGAATTGTAACATATTTTGCGAAATACTGAGTATTTGGCCGAGAATTACAATCGTATACGGTTGAAAATTGTCTTCCATATTGCATGTAGTATGATATGTGTCGAATTTGGTTAGTTTATCTGCAATTCTGCACAAATTTAAATTCCTTTATTTATTTGAAAATCTACTGCTTCAGATGTATGATTTTACAGCGTACAATCATGCTAATGTTATGTAAATAAATCTTGCAGGAAACCAAATGTTTCTGCACCATGACTATTATTAAACTTGGATCACTGTGATTAATTAAATTAGATTGCTTTTTAGCAGTATTTATTATATTGTAAATCAACTTTTAGATATTTGAAGTATGAAAAATCAGTAATAAGCTGACTTTTCATATTTATGACCACTTAATATCATGATGTCTTATTTTTTTACTTTTTCTGTTTTATGTGTAAATGAGTAAGTAAGAGTAAGGTTAATGTTATGTGTCGTAAGATTTAAGAAATAAGTTATTAGGTAACGGATAAACTAAAACCCCCACTTATACGAATTTTAAAAATCCTCCCGGAACCAAATATTTCCACTTAGACGCAAGTGTTCAAGTTCCCAGCTTAATCGAATAATATTGTTTAGCTTTCCCAATATTTTTGCAGAGAAAATTTTCGAATAAATTAAGTCAGAACTAGAGTTTAATCCGAGTTCAAAACTTTTTAGCAAAAAAGCTAAAATGTGAAAAAAAAGCTTTAGCGAAATGCTAAAACATCCAAAGTTAATGAATATCTTTCCATAAGGCAAATTATGGGGAAGGTGTTTCTTTCTAAATGCCTCAATGCGTTTCACCTGCAATTGCAAATTAAATTCCAAATTTAATTTGAAATGAAAAAATTTAGAATTAATGCAACTGCAAGCAGAAACACTGGTAAGTACAATTATTGACGTAAGATATAAATTCATATTTTTTTGGCCAACAATGGGGGGGGGGGGGGCATTTATATTTTGTCAAAGCATTTCCACTAACTCTAATTTCTTTTGTCGTTCCCATTGCAAAAACCAACGCAGTTATAAGTTAATAACACTGAAAAATATTTACCCTTTTAAGATGAGTATAAATTGATAAATACATCCTAACCTCTTTTTGTGGTGGATAGGGACCACATTAAAAAACTCGCATAAAAGAGTTCGTTCGTTTCATAAATAACTTCGTCCATTTTATAAATACTTCCCAATCTCAAGCTTCAAAAATTTTCATATTGTGACATATTATTTATGTAACGCTTACTCATTTTGTGTGTAATGGATTACTGGGAGTATACCCTCAGAAAAATTGGTAGGAACATCACTGATCCAAATAACAATCAACAGCAAACAGAAGAGCAATTACGTCGTCAAATGTATTTCATTTTAGCAGTAATTGCTTTTAAGCATCTTCAAATTACGAGGCTCTGTTGTTTTTAAGTAATTGGCCGAACAGAATATTCGGCTTGTCTGCAGGCAGGGCCGCCAAGAGTTAAAGGGGGGTCCCCTTGTCAGTTTGGTTGATGGGCCCCCACTCCCCCATACTTTATGAGAAAGTAAGTGTAAAAAACTAAATACTTATAATTAATGTCCTATAATTTTCAAAATCTCATGACTCCGAGCAATGCCATGAGAGCTGTGTATGCACAGTTAAAAAAGTAATTAAAAAAAAAATTATTAAAAATCAGTTTTGCTATCTAATTTTTCTTTTGTATTTGTATTACAAACAGATGAAGCATTTTAAAATTATGAAAAATATGCTTATGATATAAATAATTAAAGTATGTTTTTAATCCTTATGTGACTTACTAGTGTTTTTCTTTTCACCTAATAGACCTAAGAATTTGTGGACAGTTGATGGCATTGGGAAAAACTCATCAATGATGCATTTGCAAACTTTAAGAGGTACTAAGTATTTTCATTTATTTTTTGTTTCCAATTAGTCTCTTTCTGGATATCTGTTTGACAATCTTGTAGAATGCCTAAAAATTTGGTATTATTAATCTTTGAATTAAAATATTGAAAAGTTAATATCCAAGTGTTTCGTTGTTATATATTATTAATCACCTATTTGATTAATTTTTGAAATTATATATTTTTAAACACTTAATATTATGAAGTTTTTTTTTCTGGTTACTGTTTCATATTTAAATGAGTTTGATAGTAGGGTTGATGTAATGTGCCGTAAAATTTAAGCAAAAATAAAATTTTAATTTTACATTTGAGGCTTTTCTATTACAGAAAAATTACTTTGAATTTGATAATAGTAGTTTGGCTATGGTTTTCAACTGCTGTAACTTTCCTTCATTCCATAGAGAAAGATGTGTTTGTTTATCAATTGTCAGATATTTACATTTGTTTGCTATTTGATGGTAGAATACTGAAATAATTAGCCGAATCAAATATCTGGTTTATCTGCCGAATAGGAAGTATACTGAGTATCAACTGAATATTGTTAAAATGTTATTTTAACATTTTTATAAAAACTTAATATTCTGAGTTATTTTTCTGGTTATTGTTTTGTTTTTAAATTATTTAGTAATTTTCAGTAAATTACTGCCCTAGAGCCAGAGCTAAGGCAGAAATACATAAAATACACCACCAGCTCAGTCATTCCATTCGAGGGTTGTAGTTTCGTGCTTATTAGCACTCATGAGCCCAGATTAGGAAGTGACTGCGCTGGAGGTGGAAAACAACTTAAGAGAGCCAAGAGTGCCAAACAAACTGGTAGCTCATATAAAAGAAGTGTTTGGCACTCTTGGCTTCCTTAAGGGGGTTTTCCATCTCCAGCTCAGTCCCTTCCTATTCTGGGCTGATGAGTGCTAATCAGCACGAAACTGCAGTCCGCAAATGGAATGACTGAGCTGGCGGTGTATTTTATGGATTTAGTAATAGAGTAAGGTTCAGGGGCATGCACAGGGGGAGGAGAGAGAGAAACACCTGTTAGCCTGAGCATGAAGGGTGCCTGAGATTTTTAAAATGAGAGATGAAATATGTGTAGGGGACATAAGAGTAAACAATATGGAGGAGGGCCAGAAAAAATCATTTGTGACGGGTCCTTGGTAAGGTTAATGAGGTGTGTGATAAGATTTAAGAAAAATTGAAAAAGCAATACAACTTGAGCTTAGTATTTTCTCTTGCATTACATTTACTTTCAGTGTGATAATACTACTATTAATAAGAATTTGCATACTATAATTTTCATTCATTGTTTCAAAAAATATGTTTTTGGTCTCCATTTGTCAAATATTAAATTTTTTCAGTATTCCGTTGCTGAATATTAAAGTACAATCGACCAAACTGAATCTTCGGTGCATCCGTAATTTGAATTATATCTGTGACAAAGCCAATTTAACTTTAACCAGGAGTTTGCAATTTTTTTTTTTTTTTTTTTTTGCATTAAAAAGTTTAACAGTTATTTTTACATTTGAAAAAAATCATTCAAGGTAAAACTAAAAATAATTCTTCAATTGAATAGGCTAACTCTTTAGGATATTATATAAATCTAATAACATTCTATCCAAGTAGCAATTTTGTTTTTATAGTGATTAATGTTACTTTTATATATTGTTGCAAATAATGCCAAAAATTTGAATATGTAAAATCAGTTTTAAAAATTCAAAATCCAAGTTTTAAAACCATTGGGAAAAAGTTGGATCACTGTTTAAATGTTGTTTTCAAAAATGTCGGGGTGGGGGGGAGGGGGGAGTGAGAGAGAGCTATTTTCAATGGCTTAAAAAGTCTTGGTAACAAAGTTAAGGATCTGAAATGAAATTACTTCATAAATTATTCGAGATTTTTCTTGCTTTGTCATTTGAAGTTATTGGGCATTTTATAGAATATCCTTGTGGACTTAAAAGAGGAATTAATGGTGTCAGTTACAGTTGTATACTCTTCAAACAAAGGACAAAAAAGTTTGTCGTAAGGTTAGTATTTAAATTTCACAAAGTGAGGGCTTTGTTTTTTTAGCAGAATAAAAGATCTGTTATAGGATTTTTTTTTTTTTTGATGAATAGTTAAGAGGAAATTTTATTAATTTTTATTTGTTCTATTTAGTATATTTTCCAATTTTTAAAATTATTTTTTGCAAGCAAGTTGAAAAATAAAGTCTGAGGCTTTATTATTTTTCTCAGAAAAAAATTGCATAGCAAACTTTTTTTTTGTATATACAGTTGAACTCGGTTAATATGAAGTATCAAAAAGCTATGAATTCGTTTGTATTAGCAGTTATTCGTAACTACTGTGAATGAGTGATTCTGTGGGGGGGAAAAAAACATGAAGAAATGCTGCTCTACATTTAAAAAATATTGCTGCACGAATTGTACATTTAGCACATTCATTTATAAGAAACGAGGTATTTATTTCTGAATATATTTGGAAAATATTGAAAAAGGAAGATGGTATCGAAAATCACGGAATAGGTTGTAATCCGCGCAATGGAAGACGAACAATTTTATCTCTGTATAAATTGCAATTTCTGCGGGTCAACAAATGTACGGACTGTATTTTCTATGCAAAATAATCTATATTTTCTTGATACACGATGGGACTTCTACTACCAAACGAAGTAATGAATAATTTATAGAAAAGGATACTACAGTATTCAACCACAAACGTTTTTAGTAAGAGGTCAGCAATTTTTGTTCGTCTTAGCCGAGACTTGCAATTATGCATTATGCGTGAAATTGTAATTAGATAGCGAACCAAACTTAACGAATAAAACGTTCATTTTTGCCGTGATTTCATATTAAGAGAGTTAAACTGTACATATAATGAATGTACTTTATTTGATTAGCTTTAATGTGCTTTAAATGCAACTGAATTTTTTAATAATGCTGCAGATGTATTTTAGCTTGTAAGTTATGCCTTAAGAAAGCATATTTAATTTGCTACGTTCTTCCTAACGAACCAGTATGTTCTATTGTGTATTGAGGTAAATATTGGAAAAGATGAAAAGTGATTTTGCTGTTGCATTTAATTTAATGTTAACAGAAACTGATTTTGTAGTTTCAGAATACCATAATATTAAGCTTGTGTTTTACATGGCTAATTTTAATCTATGTTTCAGGTGCTTTGTGGAAATAAATCCAATGCCTGGGTCCAAGACATAAAAGATGATTTTTATTATTTGTAAATGTTGCGATTTGTAATACATTTGTTATGTTGTATATATGTATTTGTGAATTATTTTGTATTGCTCAAATTCTAAAATAAACAAGATCTCCACGTAAGGTTTCTTATTTTTTCTGTGTTTAAAATATTTTCAATAATAGAGAGCTTGGATTAAATTGTCGTTTGGGAGGTAAAACTCAGTACCAGCAAATTTTACATTATTGTCATCTACTGTACTTAAGTTTTTTTTTTTTCTTTTTTTTTTACAAGCTTGCTTATTTGGTTGGAACTCGAAAAATAGAGCTTGAGTAAAATGTAAAATTTCAGCATTTCCCTAATGCTGGTATGGAATTCAAAAATTATTTTTTCACATAGCTCAAAAAATCATTTCTGCAGGTATACCTTCCCATAGTAGTACATTCAAATGCATATGCAATTTCAGATTCTTACTTCTTTTTTTTTTTTTTTTCATGTTAGTGCACTTGAATGCATAAATGTTTATTGCTGGGTTTTTTACTTGATTTTAGGTCCTTTTTTATCTTTGAAAAAAATTTAAGAAGTAATTTTTGTTTCGTCATGTCTCATAGAAGCCGACCTTGAAGAACCATTGCTTACCATTTTTTGTGTGAATGATTGGAAAGATCCAATCGTTTTAGTTCAGAAGTAACAAGTTTTCTGGGCATTTTTTTAAATATTGCTTGTTTTTTCATTTTTGCTGCATATTTTCATAGTTTTAGTGCATATTTCAATCACTTTTTATTGAATATAACCACAGCTCTAATTATACATTAAAAAATACTGATAATCAATCTTGTACATTGTGTAACAACATGTAAGTACTGTGTAGTGTATCTATTGGGTTTTTACTTATTGATTTTTAAAAAATTGAAGTCAATTAAAATATTCTCTTAATTAATGCCTTTATTTTTAATATTCCATAACTGTTACAGTTGAAATGGTAAGCCTTAATTCTAAAAGGAAACTCTCTCTTAAATTAATTTCTTACCTGTATTTATAATTTATAGACTAAAGAGATCCATTCATTTAATTAACATACTATAAAACCTGACCAAATGGGTTAAATTACTGTGAATACTAGTAATTAGGTGCCTGTGCACATTTTAAATGGTTACAAAAAGTGTTTCATTAAGAGTTTTTCCACGTGCTAATCGTATGTGGTCACAATACCGTAAAGTGGTATAGTTACGGTCCATCAACATACTAGTCCTATATGGTAACAAAACCGTAAAATGTTACGTTGTGGTATCTTTACGGTTTTTTTGACGTACTAGTGGAATATGGTTACAAATCCGTAAAATGTTGTATTTACGGTTTTTCTCCGTATTTTTTGAATATGGTTACAAAACCGTAAATTGTGGTTTTTACGGTTTTTCACCGTACTAGCTGTATACGGTTAGAAACCGTAAAATTACATGTTTACGGTTTTTTAATCATTTTAGTTGAAAATGGTTTTGAACCCATAAATGTGAAGTATCAACCCTAACCGTAAACTTTACGGTTAATCAGACGGACACACTGCTGCCGGTTATTTCACCGTAATTTTACGATGAAATTTCTAACAGTGTGGAATGTTTCAATTCATAAATTAATGTTATATTTTACTTGATTGTCTGACTTTAATTACAAAATCTTTATCGTAATAATCACTTGAAAATTAGTACCTTTTTACCGGCAGCAACAGGGGAATCCAGTTAGTCACAATTAAATTGTTCGTTCTTCTCTTCTAAGATGATCCCGACATTCAAATCTCTATTAGTCTTGATGTGACATCTATGCACAAATATTTTGAGCATTTTAATGATTCATCTGGTGTGGTAGTTTTCAGGAAGCAGAGAAATCGGAGCAGTTCTTCATGTTTGCTTTTTAGGTCTTAGGCAGATATCATTAGCTTTCACTTAATTACTTCTTACCTGCGTCCCATAGACTCTATAATCAAATTTATAGATTCTATAATTTTGGAATTTTACCTCAAAAGGGGGAAAAAGAAATCACTTACCTACAAAGGACTGCGCCAAAGTTGCATATTGTCACATCAAGACTAATTAAGATTTAGTAATTAATTTTTGTTTTGAGAGCAATAATTAATGCTACATCATTGTTAAAAGCTTATGTTGATAAAAATCGATGCGCATTTTGCTTATAAAATGAAGCATAATGCTTTAAAATAGTTTTTAGAATGGTAAAGACAGATAAAGGTTTTAGAATATAAATTATGTAATTTTGTTTAACATTCATGAAATTTTCCTGTGAAAACTTTAAAATCAAATTATTCAGTCTACAGCAAAACGTTTAACTACAGCATCTTTTTTCAACATATGTCACTTTTTTTGCGAGCATACTAATTATACACGCTTGATGTAATGAAAAAAACGTTACTTACATCAGCTTATAAGCATCAATGCTAGTTCCAGTCAGCGACTTCAAGACATTGCCTTTATTTTTTCTAACATGTCTCTCTAAAGATGTAAATGCCTTGGCTTCTTGCTTAAATTTAAAAATGTATAACTTCTGACAACCGGGGGGGGGGGGGACACGCTACAATGTCAAAAAGATTTTGTCTTTAGAAACAACCTAATTTACTAAAAATGATTTTTACGGTCAAAAAGTGTTTTTAGTTTTTTTGTGTTTTAATATTACCTGTGGACCTACACCAGACCAAACACACACACACACACACACACACATATATAGTATATATATATATATATATATATAAATATATATATATATATATATATATATATATATATATATATATATATATATATATATATATATATATATCTATATATCTATATATATATATATCTATATATATATATCTAATATATTATATATCTATATATATATTATATATATATATATATATATAATATATATATATATATATATATATATATATATATATATATATATATATATATATATATATATATATATACACTGTAAAAAATCTCGGAAAACTCTCTGAATATACAAAAAAGCTTTCCGTAATACACAGATTCGTACGCCCTCAGCAGTTTTCTGCTCTTATCAAAAACCTTTCCCGTTTAGCAAGAAAGTAAGAGTCGACGCATGTGCAGCTCACACGGCAATTTTATAGTCCTGCACCAAATCCAAACTGAAACTTTCGAAAGCACGCAATGAAAACAAGTGCTGACTCATGTATGCGAAGTAACACTCATCAAGGGGATTAGTAGAAGTTTTGTTCCTCGCATGAATTCACTGAAGATAATTTTAAAGTCTTATATTTTCTTGCTTATGTATCGTCATGAGATTGAAAATTGAAGCTATGTCACTTATTTTTAAGTACGAAGTGCAACTTCTCGACGCATACTCGTGGAAGGAATACAAATTGAAATTAAAAACCAAATAACTGCCGAGAGGACGCCATGTAAATTCGTTGCGTCGCATAACTTGTGTAGGTAATTTACTTTTTTCTTGGATACTTTTCTTCTTTCTACCAAATGGGTAACTTTTGTTGGCAGAATTTTATTCTGTCATAAAAATCACCTTTTTGGTGACCAAAGCCTGCAAAAGACCACCATCGATGAATAGGTAAGTCGCTTTGCAACTTTTTTTACCTCGGCTAAATTAAGAAACAAGTCCCTATAATTTGACTTCCTCAGGACAGTACCTACTGCATGCATACTAGTTTAATGTAGGACAGTCAGGAGGAATGAGTCAGTGGCAAAAATGGAACCACTGCATTTACATGCCAAAATAAAAAGTAATATTATTTCATGTCATTGTTTTAAAAGTGATCATTTTTAAAAAACTATGTTATTAATATACAATGTACATATAGGAGAAGACGAGGGGCGTTCACCACGCAGACTGTGCCATTGACATTTTCAGGGGGTTGCTTTTTCAAGGGGGGGGGGGGCGGCGCTTCATAGCATTTTATGGGTGCACCATCGCTCTTATGGTGTGGGGGGGGGGGGAGATTCTCGTATATATGAAATGGAATAATCATGTAATAGAGTTCAATGTTTTAATAAATAAAATATATATTGCATTTTGCGCACACTGTAAAAATAAAATCAGTAACCTATTTTGAATAAGTATTTATATTTGTGATGAGCTGGAAAAGGGCAAGAACAGAAGAATCAACCCGAATGGTTCCAGTAGGGGGACTTGGTGTCATATTTAAATTCATCAATTTCTCTGTTGGTACTTTTCGGTACACTTTGTTCGTCAGAGAAATTGACTTGAGGTGAACGAATTCCGGAACGCGAAGGGTAGGTAAGTCCTGTCAAATTTTATCCGAAGATAAAAGCTATCAAGTTTGATGCAAGATATGTTTTTAAGTTCTGCATTAAAAATACAATATGTTGATAGTTTTGTCTTGAAAATATTGAGATCAAAACTGAAGTTTAAGATTGTTTAACAAACAATCCCCACTTTTCAGAAGGTACCCCCCCCCTCCAATTCCCCGACGATTTTGTGATTAGGAATGAAACTACTAGACTATTTCATAATTTTTCAAAAATTTATAACTGTGCATATGTTATGCTGTTAACCATGCTATTTGTCATTAGAAATTCAAAAAAAAAAAAAAAAAAAAATCCACGAATGATTCTAAAATTGCTTGTATTATTGCTCTTAGATATGAAAGAATTGAAACTGATATGGTATGCAATACTATAATAAAGAATTATATTTTAGAAAAAATCACGGAAAAAGGATTCCGAAATTCTCGGAATCGTTTTTGAAAATTGTTTGGAGAATTCCGAAATACTCGGAAACGTTTTCGAAACTTTCATGAACCACAGCTGCACAGAATACTCAGAAACATTTCTGGAAATTACGGAAAGAGGATTCCGAAATACTCAGAAACGTTTCTGAAAATTACAGAAAGAGGATTCCGAAATACTCAGACACGTTTCTGGACATTACAGAAAGAGGATTCCGAAATACTCAGAAACGTTTTTGAAACTTTCATGAACCACAGCTGCACGATAAACTCAGAAACGTTTCCGGATTTTTTTTACAGTAATATATATATATGTATATATGAAAAAAATATATTACAAAAAAGTTGTTTATTTGAACTGTACTTTTCAAATGTTATAATGTGTCATGTGCAATGTCACTAATTTATTGCTTTTCTTAACTTTATTCAGATTTTGATTTAAGAGGTGTGTCGGTTTTAAAAAGAAATTGTTTTTGATTCCTTAGTTTCTGATATAATGAAAATTCTATGCGCATGAAAAATCACGTACTATAAATTACATCAACTTCAATGAAAAACTCAATTTATTTGAAGTTACGTTTCTGATTATTTACGATTTATTTACTTAGTATTTAGATTCACCACATATATTCGAACCGGCGGAACACTAAAAATAACCTAATATTCACTGTCATTCGTAATCGATATTGCTAATTAATTTTTAAATGAATGTACAGATCCAAAATCTTTAAACTTAATCTAAAGTTTAAGCACGAGTAAGCGAGTTTCAAATAATTGTTGTCATTATTATTTTAATTCGATAAAAAAAATGATGAAGGTCGGAAAATTTCTATTTAGATTTAAAGTAACGAAAGGTAGTGCGACGCCATAGGGATAAGCTTTTAAACAACAAACATAGAATGTCCAACTACTCTTTAAACGTAGCACGACTTATACTTCCGGATAGTTTATAATGTTAAATTTAAAACAGCGTTCTTTGAACTCCGAGCTATACTTTTAATAATAAATTTAAAACTCCGATGAGCCATTTTTGCAAAAAGTTACTCTTTGTCAATAAGCACAAAACGATGTTGTCTCGAATGCGAGGAGTTTCGGAAGCTACTCTTTATTAATGATAAACAATCAAAAAATCTTATTTCGGTGAAACTAGCTTATCCAACAAATTTCCCAATTCCGATGGTCTTGTTGTTGCCTTTTCTTTTACATCGATGGCAATAAAGCGAATCTTTCACCTCGATTTTAATATCCTAATTGAAACCGTTAAGCGCATCGATTACCCAAATGCGTTGAAAAGCGAAATATTTGTTTGATATCAACAAGTCGATGAAGCTAATAAAGATCTAACGCGAGAGATTCAGAAGAGCATTCAATATTGGCTCTCGACGTTAATGAAGGAAGAGGAAAAAAATCCCAATTATTATATATATATATATATATATATATATATATATATATATATATATATATATATATATATATATATATATATATATATATATAAAAGCCCCTTGCGTGACAAGAGAATCTGAATTTTCGACCCTCAGTGCATTATTAGATGTACGTTATCACACAATCAGCGTTAGTGATTTTACGATAAAATTTTCTGTCCCACTCCGACATCTTTAATTCTTCTGTTAATTAACACCCTTCTTTTAGGCATGACTTTTAATTACGTTTTATGTAAGTAAAAAAACGTCTTTTTGAATGAAGTTTTTGTGAAGAAGGAACTTTTGTTCTCAACTCTACTTCAGAGGTGCGCTATGATATGTTTCGAAAGAAATGAATTTCAGAATTTGTATTATTTTTAATAATATATGATTATGATTTTTACGTATAATACTTTTTCTGTTATATGCACACTGATTGTTGAATTTAATTTTAATGTGTCTGAAAATGACACTAGAACTGTACAGAATGTACAGTTTTCAATGAAAATATTTCCAGCTGAAAGTTATTTGTTTAAACTTCAAAATTATTTTTTTAATTTCATTAATACGGGTAACTTTCTCACAGAATTTTCACTTATATTACACTACACGTTCTTGTGTTTCATTGGTGCAAAATTAGACTCGGATTTAAAATGATTGTCCCACGCAAAGCTTGCAACATATTTCATAACCGTTTTGGAGCTCAGAACATTGCTTCTTGTGTGTGATTGAGCTGCTCAAAAGGCAAATCATATGTATGTATTATTTCTCAAAGGTCTTTTTTTTTATTTATTTCTTAAATTTTTTGGTGGGAACGCCATAGCTTCCTTATTACGTCATCAAACTTCATGAGTAAGGTCACGGTTCGCACGAAAAAAGTGAGGTGGGATTTCCCACTTTGAACAAAATTTTAAGTGGGATGTTTTAGAATTGAAGCAGGATTTTTTAATTTTTCTATTTGTCATTTACAGTTCAGTTTTTTGCTTTAACATTTTAGATAAATATGTATTAAAACAAAATACATGCACATTATGCAGCACGAAAAGTTTTTAATGAGCAAAATGCTGACAACAGAAATAAGTTTTACAGTAGCAAGTTACTGTCCCGCAATTAACACTAAATATTCTTTGAATATCTGTTATAGGGACAGTATTCTTCTTCTAATCAATCATTTACTAAATAGTTTACAGTCCTTACGGTAATCGTGTTCAGACAAGAAACTATGTCATATTTCAGCATCGTATTATGCTAAACCAAAACGACTTGGCTTTGAACAGATACGTCAATGAGAATCTGGTTGGTGTCCTAGAATGTGGAAATAAAGATATATACTTATTTCGTGTTGTTTTGAAAACCTAAAAGGATTTGTTAAGAAAGTGAAGAAGTGTAAATAAAGCCAAAAGAGCATACTATAATGCTCTGGGCAGACGATCCTTTGAAAGATTTAACCTGCAATGCATTATTCTCAGATCAAACTGAATCCAATTTAAAATTATTCTTTTTTAGCAAACTTAAGCTGAGATGTAAACTTATCTGCGAAAAAAAAAAAAAAAATGAAATTCAAACTGAAGAGGGGGAAAAAAATTGGATTTCACAAAATTGTGTAGAAGTAGAATCCACAAATTATCGGGTTCAAATATAAAAAGTACAGAAATGTTTCACGCAAAAGTAGTATATTAAATTTGACTAAAAACTAGTAACTAGTACCAAAAAATTGTTCTCGGGTTTAGAGGAAATTTTGGCTTGGTTGGGAACTGAGGATTCAATTTCGTAAAAAATGCGAAGGGAGGGAAGGGAAGTGTGATCTGTTTTTTTTTTCTTTTCCTTTTTTTTTTGAGCAATCACATTGCTTATTGTTCTCATTTGACTGTTTTGGCGTCCTTTGATTTTATTTTTCCCCCGCTTCCCTCTGCAGCACCACCGTAGACCGGCCTCACGATGCTGCTCCTCTAGCGAAAACCGTCTCCAATTTACGTCCATATCCTACACACACACACACATACATGCACACCTACATACATATCCACACACACACACATACATGCACACCTACACACATATCCACACACACACCTACACACACATACACACACACATACCCACACACTCATGCCTGCACACAGACACAAACACACACGCCTACATACACACGCACACGTGATTGCGAAAAACATAATTTGAATTCAAGATGTCAAAATTCAAATTAATTATTATTATTTTTCAGATCTTTACAGGAAAAGTAAGAAATATAAGCTACTTATGTGATTTTTCCTTCAGATTATGTTGTTGTGCAAGCAAATATTCCGTTCATCTAAATGAAATTCGAAGCAACATTTTGATGAAAGTTAAGAGCAATAGTTTCCAAAGTAACCCACATGGACATGGACTCCCAGGGGATCTAGTCTAAGCTATAAAGGCCTAATTCAATGAGAGAAAAAGTTGGCGGCACATATTATGTGGTAAGTAGGAGTTCATGAGATTGAATCCAATCTAAGCACGTCAAAGCAAAATTTTGGCCAAAATGCTCCCAACGCAAAATTTACCAGAGTACTTTTATGACATATAGGGGAAGGTTGCCGTCAATGAACCACATAACAGTTTTCGATTTTTTAAAGAAGGAAATCCAACTCTAATTCCACGTCAATTATAGGAACAATTTCTCAGTATATTTCTCTTTTAAAAATAACATGCACTTTCATGATAAATATACACAATAAAGAATGAAAATTAAAAATAAATATTTTAGCTTGTGGTCCATTCATGGCTTCCGGTTGCTATGGATGGGCCATCGAGTTTCCATCGATGGATCACATTTTCAAATTAAAAAAATCGATGCTTAACTTACAAATATTTATAACAGGTGATCAATAAACACTACAAATAAACATAAGTGATAGAAAAATGGATTTATTTTTAAAAATGTCTTAGATAAAAGGAACATAAAAAAACCCAGCACTCACACAACACACAGCTGTTGTGTCACATCTAATTCACCACTTGATATTTTCCCAACCTGTGCAACACTGTTCTTAGCAAATACCTTTTCAACCTATTTTGAACTGTTGAGAATTTTGTTAAATCGATTTTGAAAATTTTCGTTCGAAGCAAGATTGAGCTTGCTCTCTAAAATGTCAGAGAACATTTTTGAGCATTTTATTACTGAAACCAGAAGCTTAAATCTCCTACTACCAGAGAATATAGTACTGATAGACTTTTTGTCTTAATTAAATCTGTGGGACATGTTATTTTTCTCAGCTTCTTGAAAGGCCAATTCCCCCAATTTTTCGGACGTAATTCCAAAAACTTCTGCTCTAGTTTCAAAATATGATTCACTAATCATATTCCTATTTCGGAGGGCTTATCTCCTAAATTTTTAATAAGTGACTACGGTAACAACAAACCGGTTTTATTTTCCATGCGACTGTTTAAAGTTGGTTTCAGGACTCTATATTGTAGGCAGACTCCGCTAAGGCTCATACCACCATTTCTATAAGCTACTGTAGCACGTTACATGCTCTTACTTGTCCACTGGCCATATTTTACTTACTTTGGAAGTTTTTTTTTTTGGAACATCAAAAGTATTCGAAACTGTATTATTATGATTAAAATTTTTAATCGATTTTATATAAAAAAAAAACTGCCTTGAAATTCTAATTAAGTATAAAAATTTTCATGAATTACTGAGACTATTTTTTTTCATTGTCATAATAATTTTAAAACAATTGAGCAATTTTCAAGTGTAATTGAGCTGAAGTTACAACAATATTTGTGATTTTCCATGAATGAGCCACTGTGTCCGGTGGTGCATTCGTGGAAACGACAAGTGGTCCAATGATAGCAACTGCGTCATTTTGAATATTCTTATTGGTGTTACTGCTGTGACGAATCATGATGAAACATGAAGTATGGGGAATTGTACTTGAAAAGGCACTTTTTTAAGTCAATGTTCACGTTTAATTCATCAGTGATTTTCAAAGCATGTTGTACCTAAATGAAAATCTCAGTAATTAGTAGGACAATGGTAGAAATCTTTTCTGACCGATTAACAATATGATTAAATAATTTTAGCTACTTGACGACTTTGCATTAGATTGTTTTCAGACAAAGGAAGGTACTAAAACTGATTACGCGTCTGCACAAACTCTGGTACGGGAAATATCTTCGTAGTCTAGTCATGGAACCGGTTCATTGACGGCAACCTTCCCCTATTTATGTGACAAAAACATAAATAGTCTAAATACATTCATTAAAGTTCCTTCATTGACTAGTCCTAGTAGACACCTTTTCGTTTTGTACCTGTAACATGTAAAAACGTAGACATTTGACATCAGTAGCAAGCTCCAAGTACACTGTTAAAACTACAGGATGCATCAGGCACCTTTCAGGGGAGAAACGCTTGTTCACCAGCGGCACCCAATACGGAGCCGAAATCGCACCTCTAAATAGGGTGAAAAACAGGCACCTTTTAAAAATAGGCAGCCAGGGTGAAAAAAAAAGGAACCTTCAGAGAGAGAAATAGCACCCTTACTATAGATCCTCCTCCTCCCTCCCCCGTATTGTGTGCGTTTTTTGAATACAATTGTGTATTTATTTATTTTTTAAAGTTTTGTTTTGATTTATGATATTCTACGTTTTGGACATTTTTCACATTGAACTCGGTATTGGAAATGATTAAAACATGTAATTACAGCATTTGATCATATTTCAGAGTTTTCAACATGGTTAAGAAGTGCTCATAGCTTTAATTCATCCGATCGTGCTCCAACTCAGTGTTTCTCAACCTCTTTTGACCCATGGGCGCGGTAAAAGCAAATGAAAAACTTTGCGGACCGGTGAAATCTTTATCGTTTTGTTAAAAACTCATAAAATAAATAATATGAATAATAACTCTGGGGCTGTTAAAAAACATGTGAAAAAATTCAGGGTTCTGATGGGTTTTTTTAACAAAAAGTAATGTTAAAAATTAATAAAACAATAATAAATATCTACCCCTTCACTTGGTATCAAAGATCTGTCACAAATACGTTATAATTTAAAAACGAGTAATTATTTAAAACATGTGAGAAATTATACATTTACTAAAACATGACGTATTCCGAAATTGAAGCATAGCTGTACTTATGGATTATTTACATGATGAGCCAAAAATATTCAGGGATATTACAATTACGGAAAAACAAATTCGTTTCATAAACCTTAATCAAGAGTAACAAAATAAAATGCACATCAAGTTTTTCAACCAGTTAAATAAAAAACCAAAAGAAATTTCTAACACTATCGCTAACCGCTAACAGGAAATGATTCTAACACTTGAATGAAAAAGCAAAAAAAAAGAGACTGAGAGAGTTTTTTTTTTCGCTAGCTTTCTGTTATAATCTACGAAGCGCAAGAAACATTTTTATTAGGGTTCTTTTGGTGATTAATAAAAGCTGCTTATCGAGTATTCAAGAAAATAATGACAGATATTTTTAGTAGCGTTTTGAATGATGGAAATTTCACGATAGTAACGGTAAACGGGAACTAGAAGACTAACGGTTACTGAAAAGCAATAAATGCACTTTTAAACACTTAACTACGTTTGAAAGCCCTAAAAGCTACAAAGTGATCAAAAGCTGTACTTACTTGTAATTTCGGATAATTAATCCTAGAAAAGTTGTGTTTTAATCCAATAGTGTACTTCATTTAATGTGAAAGACACACAAACGCAATCATCATTTGTCCGCCATATTGAGGTGGTTGAATGTATGTCTAAGGCAAAAAGCGCATGCGCAATAAGTCTTTCTGCGATTGCATGATGTTTTGGCTCCTCTGCTCTATTTTCTGGCTTGCATTGCACCTTCAGGCACTATGCTTTCACCTTAGAGGGAATATTTTCACTCGTCTGGAACCCCTGGTTATAACAGTGTAGTGGGATAAGGTCAAAGGTCATACACTCCCCACGAATGCTGAAGTATAAAGCGTAATTTTGCATGACAAAAAATAATTCATGCAAAATAATTGAGTAAATTTTTTAAGTTCAATTTCACAATAGTCAAGTTACACTTTCTGACATTTTTGCTTTTAATTGATTGACTCTTGGAATACTTCGGAATGTTCCAACATGATTATCACACATCTGACTTCCTCGGGAACTAGCTCTAGGAAGAAGGGTCTACGGAAAGGTGGGAGAAAAATTGTAATTACGCCAAGGTACAAAAAAAAAAAAAAAAGTTGGGAATCCTATGGTTTCGAGTTAGACAATCAACGAAAACCCTTTTCATGTTAAGAACCAATATTTTACTCATCGTCGCTTTTATGTATAGCATTTATTTAATAGCCGCAAGATTGGAGATAAGCGTTGTAAAGCATTTTTAATTTTGTATAGTAGAATTAAAAGACTCTTCAACAAACAGGTTTAGTCTCCCGTTATATAAAAATATATGAGATGTGGATTGGATGGGGGGAGGGGGGATTTGATATTAAAAACAGTCGAACTCCTTAATAGTTCAATGAAAATACGGAAGGAAAGCTTGATTTAAACCTAATCCACACCACTCATTTAATGATCATTCCATACTACCTCAGATTAATGTTGGTGTGCAAAGCCCAGGAAAAAAGGCAAAAACGGGGCTAATTTAAGATAAATTTGGAGTCCCGTTCTCTTAATCAAAAAGCGTCCTCTTAATTTAATCACCCGTGCAATAGAGCCCCCCTGTGGGGTAGCCCTCTCCCCACTCCCACCCAAAAAAAAAACCTCTTCAGTTGAACATCGAGATAGCCGCCGTCCGAATCGATTGCCGCTTCGCGGTCTTCAGCAACTTATTTGAGAGGGGTTCAAGCAAGGGAAGGGAGCTCATTGCGATGCTAGGTTCATCCACTGAGCGTGAAGGCCAATAATCATCTCCAGGTGTTGGATGCACGCGCCCAATCAGAGCCTACCTCCCTTTGATATTGGGCAGGGGTTTTTTTCACCCCGCGGGTTTCCATCAAAGGTAGAAAAAGATATTTGGCGGATTGTTTCCCTCTCTCAGAGGGGTTGGCTGAATTTTCTTCCTCTTTCCACTCATTTCATTGTTTCTCCCCCTCCCCCTCTCTCCTTCGGAAAAGCAATCGTATCTCATAGATTTAAGTCAAAATGATGACTGAACTTCATTACGGATTGAAAGGCACGCAAAGATGCTTTTTTTTCACCCCCCCCCTTCCTTCCCCAGTTACTTTCAAATCGATGAAGTACTATGTTAAAAATGATTGTACAAGGTTAAGAGACATTTTTCGTGAAATATCTAGCGCTTCATCATTGTTGTATATAACGTGGAAAAAATTCATTTCTTTGCAAGCAATTTGCTATCAGCAATCTCTTATTTGTTCAAATGTTCAAGAATACAAGCTAATATACAAATATTCTTCAACTTTACTACTGGATAGTCTATACAGTACAGTGCGACGCAAAAGTTTAGACAATGAGCAAATTCACACAGATTTCGAAATCTATTTATTCAGTTTTCCTAAGACTACTTTAGTCTAATGTGCTATACATACTATATAATATTTATAGCAATGAAAAGTTGACTTGTGCATTTTACAATTTTTTACATTGTAACAAAAAATTAACATACAAACGAAATAAAAATTAAATAAAACAGTTTTAAAACCTGCTTGTGCATCCATTCTTCTTTATTAGTTCATAAATACGAGTTTCCATCGAAGAAACTAAATCTTGCATGGTTTAGGGCTCAATTTCGTACCATACTTCCTCAATAGATCTCTTAAGTTCCGATACAGAAGTGTATTGTCTACCATTGCTGTAAACTTTGCGACATATGATGCCCCAAAGATTCTCTATCGGGTTGAGGTCAGTGCTGGGGTGTCCAAAAGGGTCCCTGCTTTTTAGGGAAACCCAAATATCAAAATTTTTTTTTTTGCAAATGGCTAAAATTGTAAGGTTTGCTTTCAGGGGATCCCTGACAAAGTATTTGGTCCAGAGCCTCCCGATACTTTAATCGGACACCACATACCCTTTACACACAAAGTTATGAAAACGTTTCTTTAAACACTGAAATCCCACTGATACATGTTAGATCCTAATTTTCCGTGGTAACTTTCTTGCCAAAATGATTCTGATGCATCTGAAGCGAACCAAAAGTTTTGATCCCAGTTTCTAATCTTTCACTCGCGTGTGATTTCTAACACAAAGAACATCATTATTTCTACAATGAAAGAAAAAGCCCGTTTTTTTTTTTTTTTTTTTTTTTTTTTTTTTCCATCGTATTCATTTAATAATGCTTTTCACTTTTTGCCGGCTCTTGTCGAAATGATGACGTGTCAACATTAAGGGAAGCTGATATGCATTACAATACAAATTTTCTCACCCATTTTCACTCGCTACTTTAAAAACATCCCCGTTCCTATCAGTGAATACTAAATGAAGATATGTAAATTTTCCCTCATCGCGTGCTCACAGTCCTCAAATGATCGCCATTCAAACAACGTTCCTTGAAACTGTAATAAAGCACTGGTTTTCAAGCGGGCGATATCGTCTAGTTGTAGAAGACGACTGAAAATTTAAAGAGGGCGATATAGATCCAGAAATGGGATAGTGGATATAAGGCTTCGCTACTTTATGGTTGTGTCAGAGGTAATCCTGATGAACTAAGTTCAAAATTTTTAGTTTAGATTTCGGTACTAATTATGAAGTGCAGGGTATTTCATGAAAAATAGCTCCAGCACTTTCTAATAAAAAAGTTGACATTATCATGTTCATTCCTACGGAGTCGTAGGATGATTGAAAATAGTTGAACTTCTTCATTCGGGCAAAAAAGTTTTTAAAAAAAGCATGAAAACAAAATTTATTTTCTTTGTTATTATTTTATTTATTTATTTACATTTTTTAAAAACATTTTCAACAATGAAATCGAAACGAAGAAATTTAGTCAAAAGACAAACTAAGGTTAGTGTTTAAATAACTTCTGAGTTTTTAGTAGAAATGTGAGAAAATAAAATCAAAAGTGAGGAGGAAAAATCAAAAGAGAGACTAATCGCATTTAAAATTGAAGAAAGTTTAAGTTACTTTCCGAGAAAATTCAGTTGTAAAAATGAATTCTGCAATGGTTTCGTTTTATTCGCAGAAGTACGAGCTGACTAAATCAAATGCCTCCCCACCCCCTCCTCAAAATATAAATACATAAATAAGTAAATAAAAGCTAAAATAATGCCTTGCACAAAAATAGGTACTTTTTGAGAAATTTCAGTGAAAAAAAAACTTAATGCGGTTAGTTTTCCTAAAAATCAACAACTGCCAAAAACAAGCCTTTTAATGAATCAAAAAAAGTACATGTAGCTTGGGGGTTTAAGCTTCATAAATATCAAGCTATACTGAACGTTTGGAAAATGGTTTTAAACGTCATAAATGTGCAAATAGCTTTGTATTGCTATCCTTTGCTTTGTAGCAGAAATTAATTTAATTGTTTTTTACCGAGTAATTTTCGAAAAAATTTTATTTTCGCGAGTTTACTTTTAAAACGAGCGAAAATTGAAATAAATGTTTAGGAATTTACTACGAACTTCTTAAAGGTAAAAGTTGATTCTGTTCAATCTTCAGAAAAGTGATATCAGTAGAGTTAAAAGTGGAATGTCGGGACTAAATTTCGTAAAGAAAATAAAATTTAGTGACTTAAAACTTTTCAAAAGTGCTTCTAAGCGTTTCAGAAATATGGAAATGTTAAAATATTTCCTTTCACAGCATTTTCTTTCTCTGGTTTCCTTTCTCAAATGGATTGCAAGAATAAATATTCTAAAGATATTACGTACTTTAAAAAAAAAGGTAATCAACTACAAAATATCGAACCACTGTTCGAAAGCAAGAGTATTAATTAGATTTTTTGTTTCGTATTACTAAATACTCGAACATTATGTTCACTGTTACACAAGGTTAGCCATTGGATGACCCGTAATCAGTCGCACATATAGCTGTTTCACAAAACACTATTTAAATACAAATGTTTCAACAGAAATTGGTTTCTTTTTGCAACGTTTTTAACAGGCATCATAACTTGAGGATAAAAACAGTTGAAATTTGACAAAAAGTTTTAAAGTCCTGCAAAGGGATAGAATAAAGATTTTTCTCAATAATGCTAAGCCACGTTTTACAACAAATGATAATAATAATTAATATTCTGCTGCAAGTGAACGCGTGAGCAATATTTTTAAATTATAAGTTACCTTTCACCCCTTTATTTTTTCGAAGAGGTTCTCATATTCCAATCTGATAGTAAAAAGTCACGATTGCATTTTTAAATAGCTGTTGTGAAATATAAGCTTTTTGTTTGTTGTAACACGAACTATAATTTGCCATTTTGTTGCTATAATAGTACGCTATTAGAGCAACAAAGCTGGTGTTATATAGTGGTTTAGTAATTCGCTTGTTTATTTTCAGGCGAACTCTACAGTGAAAGTATTGTTTTGCTTTATGCAAAAGAGAACAGTTTTGCTATCACATACAAAACTTAATTTACGTTCGTTCTAGTCAATTTCTGCGAAGTAATATTTTCTTTTCATATCTTATTTTTACATTAATGTTGAAAATACTCATTAAAGGTATTTGAACAGAATAAAGACAAAATAAAAATAAAACGTGCTACAGTAGGAAAGAAAGAACGAAAAGAAAGCAATGCTTCTTGGAATTAAATTGTACACTGTTATTTTTTATAAAATTACCCGCTATTATTGTTTTCTTGTACTTAATTTCAAAAGTAAAACTCATTGCATTTAATATCTTCATACAAATGGAATTTAATTTACTGCAACGATATGGAAAGACTTAAAATGGCATTTGAAGTAACGCTTGGCCTTTAATTTAATCAGTTTTTTTTGTGTAAAAATTCATAATTAATTTTTTCTTATTAGAAAAAGAACAGGATGGCAATGTAGGTTCATAAACTCCGGAGACTATGTCTTAAACTTAATTTAAATACTTTGAGAAGGGTGTAAGGAAATGAAACAAAAAACTAATTAACAGTTTGAAGTTGACTTCACTTCTATAATATTGTTTTGCTTTCATAATAAATGTTAGTACGTTGCGCGTATGCGAGTTAAAAATTTGCAAAAAAAAAAAAAAAAAGCATATTACAGGCTTACCAAAATGTTTAAAGACAATGTTATTCAAATCTCGTATTAATCTAGGCATTTGTATTTGAAAAAAGTAGCTGTTGCTTACTTCTTTTTTTTTTTTTTTTTGAATTTAATAAAAATAAAGACAATTTAAAGCAATTTTGTCGTAAAACTTGAATACGGCGCTAAGGAGAAAGCACATGCATTAGAAAAATGAAGAACGTATATACTATACATTGTTGAATGACTCTCTGAAGTATTAAACGCTTTTGCATTCATAGCAAAGAAGCGAAAGTTTCTGCGACGACTTTATAAAAGTTAATTCAAAAAGCAAAATTCTGAAACTTTTTTTGAACATTTTTGCAATATTTTCGACTTCGAATTTATGGAGAATGTCAAAAAAAAAGAAATTTTTCATTTCACGTTAGTGTTATCTAATTGGCACTTTCGAGTTGCAATTAAGAGTAATTTGATTCATCGCGTCTCCCTAAAAATTCCTACACTTTTACTACTAATGAATGGTCATTTTAAACACGTGTTTTGTGAAAAGCGTAAATAAAGAAATTATTTTGTTATAAATAAAAGGATTTTTTTTTTTGAAAAGCTTAAAAAATTGTAATGATATAAATAAAAGGGTTGTCACAGACATGGAACAGACAATGCTAGAAAATGTATTTAGGCTGAAATGTAAAACAAAAAATCATCAGTTTTGTAAAATCACTTACTTTCGGCTTACTTTTAGTTTAGATGAAATAATTGGGAATGCACAGTGTTCTTATTGCTTTTAGGTAACTTAAATAGAAGGAGATGGCGACAAATGTATGAACCAAAATCTTATATAACTTTGGTTTCTTTTCTTTTCTTTTTGGGGCTAAGCTTAAGTTTCTCTTATAGTACTGAAAAAGAAAACTTCAATAGTAAAATTTAAACTACAAATAAATGCTTTGGTGCAACATTTTCAATGTTCTTCATGTTCCTTTTTGCTTTGATTTCAGTTTGAGATAAAATTGCCTTCTTTAGTTTCTGTATAATATAGAAGTCTCCTAAGTAATTTTTAATGTCAGAATTTTTTTCCCTCCAGTGCAATTTTATTATAGTTTTCTATTTCATCTATGCTTAAATGAAATATATTTTAGGAATTCACAAAATATTTTCATTTTGTTATTAGAGTATGAATAACGTTATATTTTTTGCAAATTCAATCCAAACGGCAAAGGCTATTTTAAAATATTAGTAGTCCTAATAAAAATATTAATTAAATACTTTCCCTTATCCTCTCTTTTTGAGTAAAAATGTGGTAAATGTCTCAAAATAATATTCTTAATTATGATCGGCATGAGTATTTTTGAAATTTATTATACTTGAGAGTTTAAATACTGGAAAAACGAAAACCACTATTATTTAAATGCACGTTATGTTCATAAATGAATTGCGTACATATTTTCTTTGGAAAAATAACAAAATTTTTTAATTTATAGTCGCCTTCCTCGTTTTTATAAACGTAAAGAAAAGCCGAAGTGGAAAAAGAATGAACGGAAACTTCTTAAGGTTTTTAGAAGCAGTAATAAAACGCAGAATCTCAAATGAAAAAAAAAGACAAAACAGAAGTGAATTAACTGCGTCGAGAACAAAATATAGAAAAAAAGGGGGGAGGGGAAAATACTTCTCTTCCGACATCCCTTACTCGTACTTTGCAAGATAGCTTTCAAATTATCCAAAGTTCAATACTTTCTTTTGAATTGAATGCAAAAATATATTTTTCACAGTTTAAAATTTGTTTCTGTAAAATGGCTGGAAGTGCATTAATTGAAGTTGACGGTGTCTTTAAAAGCTTTCCTTCTTTAAAAAAAATTGTGTAAAGAAAAAAGGGGAAAGTTGTGTGAAGAAAGAAGAGGAAAAGAGAAAAGGAATGCTGCGTAAAAAAGATTTCTCTCCACATGACCACATGTTTGTAATTATGAATCAAATAATGGTTGTATTAAATTGAGTAATATTCGATTATTATGTACATTGGTGTTTCAAAATTGAGGACACTTTTGAAAATTTTTATTTTTATTGCACGCTTATAGAAAATGCTATACGTTTCGTAAAACACAAACGCCTACTAATTTTAAAGAGGACTTAAAACTAAATTCAGTACAAAAAACAGAAGTTAAACATTTCCAATGCAGAAACGAAAAAAAGGGGGGGGGGAACACTGGGTTATGAAGTGGTTTGTTTTGTTAAACTTTCCTGGACAATGGTTGTTCTTGATCTGGGAACCAATCAAATGTTTATAACTGCGAGGAGAAACTGACATGTTTGAAGTTAGAAAAAGTCATTATTGTGCTATGTTCTGTGAAATGAAGACTGTTTCTTACGCAATCAAATTACAATTACTGCCTTTTAGTTTTTTGTAAAATTGGTAATATTGGGGGGGGGGGGGGGGAGGGTCTTTCTTTTGAATATAAATAATTCCTTTTAAAACATTGCGTATAGGTTTGTTTTTTCTATAAGCATCGCAAAGTTAAAAGAATAATAATAATAAAATCCCAAAATATCCAGTTTGAGACGACAAGGTTCATTCAAAGTTTTTGGAGTATTCGTTTTTTTTATGAATCGAAACTTCTTAAAACTGAGTTTTTGGAAAAAAAATTCTTCAATTTCTTAATTAAAATTAGCTGAATAAGTCACGATAGTCAGAATCAAATTTAGTACTTCCTTTTATTATGTAACGTAAAACAAGGGGGCAAATTTTGAATGTTATTATGTTTTTTCAGACATCTAAGTAAAACGTACTAATATTTGAATGAGGTTTCGGAAAAACAAAATATCAGTATTTTATTTTTAAAAACTGAAACATAAATATCTAATATAATGATCGACTTATAAAAAGTGTTAAAAAAATAGTACGGGAAGATGAAAAAATGAAAAAAAAAAAAAAAAAAAAACGAAAGAAAGAAAGAAAAGAAGTACAGAAAAAGAAAAGCATAAAATAAGATGTTCAAAGGTTTCAGTAAAAAGTGCATCTATTTAAGATAAGTAAGACTAGCCCGAAGCGGAAACTGCGAGTCGTTTTTTAAATTCAGAACTTGTTTCTTCGCTAGTCTCGGGGATAACAGAAGCAAGGCGGAGAAGCATTAAGGCAAAAAATATAGTGCAATAAAATTTCAAGGGGATGTGATGCTTCACTAATTTCTTTTCCAAACAGCTCATTTTTACGACAACTTGTATGCAATAGAAGTTACATTTTTTTTAAGCATCTACTTCTCAAGACTTCTGTCAGGTGAAAGAAATCGCAAATTATCCCATTCCTGCAAAGAAACGCAATCAAAAGTCCGTCAGAGCCAGGTTTTGCTTAATTCGATGCAAACCTATGCATTAATATCTTATAAAGAATCCTAAATTGTAGGAAATTCCCAAAATAACGAAAGCCTTGTGGAAATTAGTAAGGCCACATAGTTTATCAACGTCAAACTTTTTTTTTCTCTAGTAATTTGAAAGACATTGAATGTGAATATACAGGGTGTTCCGTTTTAACCTGTAAGACCTTTATTTTCGCAATCGTTAGTCCTGGAGGAATACTTCCCATTGCAAAAATGTTCAAAATCAGATGCAGGTTTAAGATATTGAAAGTTTGAAGTGAAAATAAAAATGAGACAAAAAATACAAAATTTAACTTTTTATACGGACCCCAGGTCCCGTAACTTATATTTAGGGAAACAATCTCCATTGAAAAATAATTCCAACACAAAAAGTTTGAAATTATTACGACCAATATTCAACGAGATATGAAACGCAGCGTTTTGTGACTTACACACCAAAATTTCACTCACCGTCAGTAACACCTTTTGGGGGAAAATATAGTGGTGAACAAGTGTTTAAAATTACATGTGTGCATAAAGTGTGCTTTTTCAAATTATTCGTGGTTTTGTGGTGTGTTTTTTCGTATCACGGCATAACATTTGCATTTCTTTTTGAATAGCAATGAAAAATATAAATATCTTGTTTTTCTTACTTTGACGACCTGTCATTCTTTTCAAAGAGAAATAGTTCCTATCTCATATTCTGTATGGTCTTTTAAAATGTTAAAGTGGAATATCTCCTTGAGTTTTGGTCGCACAAATGTCAAATGTTTTGTGTAAGCAAGTTTTGAATGGAGATTATTTCTCTAAATATTAGTTAGAGGACCTAGGGCCGGTATAAAAAGTTAAATTTCGTATTTTTTGACTCATTCTTATTTTTGCCTCAAACTTTCAACAGCTTAACTCTGCATCTGATTTTGAACATTCCTGCAATTGGAAGTATGCATCTAGGACTAACGGTTGCGAAAATAAAGTCTAAATGTCTTGCAGGATAAAACGGAACACCCTGTATATACTAATGTAGTAAAGTAACATTTCTTTGATTCTCAATACACACTAAGCTCTTCATATAATAATATTAATATGCTCTGGAGTAAGGACGAAAAAAATCTTCAAATGACTAATAAATATTAGTTGAATTGCTAAAACCATAAAAATGCGTAATATTGCCAAGCTTGCCTCAATTACTTCTGTTAGTGAAGCTTATAAAATGCGATTTTGAATTCATGAGTTTACGTCTGAAAATGCTAGGATTTTTTTCTCCGAGTTGAAGAGTCAGACAGTTCTCTACAAAGCATAGACAAATTTTAACCGCAACAACCAGAAGTTTTTTTTACTTTGATATTTTAGGTTGAAATTGCAATAGAAATGCATTTATCGTCAGAAATTTACTAAAAAGGTTTATACTGCTAATCTAGATTAACTTTATTAAATCTCGCGTCGAAACATAAAGTATCGAATGAGAAAATCATCACTTTTCAGGAGAGAAGGGGGGGGGGGGACTTGTAATGTGAATGTCAAATCAGCTCATACACCTAAGATGTTGTAGTTTCTACATTAATACGTATTCTTATAATTATTTTATAAGACGGCTAAATTTATAATATGGCTAATGTTATAATTATAATATTAGCCATATTATAATTATATCGTTTCCAATACAATTTGCGGAGTTCAACACTGAAAACCCACTTTTTCGGTTCGTTGCACTTGCACCAACATATTTCCAAAAATGGTTGTGAGCTAAAAAGTACCAGTGCAGTATGTGTCAAAAGTTTCAAATTATGTACAACATGACTGTATTTTAAGGCTGCATTTTCGACTGTGACAGTAACAATATTTGCATCGGTGAAAATTGCATTTCGAAAGCAATTATCGAAAGGTGTAGGGAAAATGTCTCAAATTTGAGTTTTTTCTCCCCACATAATCTTATTTCCTTCATTATCTTGCCCAACTAAAATTACTTTTGCTTCTGTCACAATCAAAGCACAGCCACTTATTAATGTTTTGTTATTAGCCACGATCAGTAAAAAAATTAATCCGTTGGATGAATTAAAGTTTGGTTTTTGGTATTTAAAAAGAGCATTTAAAATTAAAACATAAAAAATGATTATTTTTACTTGCTGTTACAGTACATTATGTTTGAGAGATATTTAAAATGTTATAATGTTTGAAGAATCTGGTGTCAGAGTATGAATAAGAATTATTAGTTTTTACTCTTGTGGCCACACCGTAAATAATAAATATTTACTACAAATTAACGTTTTTTTTTTAAGTTTTTACGTTTTACATATTTACTTTTTTCAACTTTGCTGAATTGAACTGTATCTATATTATCTTTTCTCTCTTTCTCTTAATTTTTAACTTTTTTTTCATACGATCTCTTTCTTTCTTTCTAGATTTTCTCCTAGCTTAAATCTCTCTATCGCATAACTTGACAATGGCGCAACAAACAATTTTATTTCCTTGAAAAGGCTTAAATGAATAGTTTGTTAATCTAAAAAAAAAAATATGTTGCACCAAAACATGGTGCTAATTTGTTGACTACCAACGATGGGGCATAATTTTACTATAGTTAGTGTAACGCACACAAGAACCAAAACTTGCTTAGAATGTTCCAAAATATATTAAAACTAATGCACCATTTTTTGTTGCCAGTAAATTGGTGCCATCATTGGTGTAGCACGGTTTTTTTTTTTTTTTTACAATGTTACTCTTGCCCAAAATAGGATATATTCGCTCTTTTAAACGAACATATTTTAAAAGATTCGTTCAGAGCTTTTAATTTTAATGAAAGAGAAAAATTAGAAATGGAAAAACAAAATGAAATGTGACATTTTTATGTGGTAAAGTGTCCAAAAAACTTCAACTTTAATTTACTTAACTAATTTATTGGTTAACTTATGAAAATTAATCAGTTTCAAATCATTCAAAAGTATCACATATCCGTCAGTACGAACCTCACTGTTGAAAAACGAAACCGATAAAACATAGAGAACAGGGTGAGTTCGAAAATATTAATTCCAACTAACCCCAATCGTTCCCACTGAACGATAAGAGAAGGCAAAGGGCTCCTAGCGTTACAATCAATTGAAAGACCATTTGCAGTTTTATCTACCTTCGGACACGGCCCCACACGACAGTCCTGCCATCCGGCAAACTATCACGACCGGAGTGATTTTTCCTGCGCAGATCCGGTCACATTAGGCGTTGTCACCGTTGAATGTCAGCAAACATTCTTTTGTCCGGTCCGCTTGCGGGAGATTCCCTTCGAGATCCGGCTAAAGGGATCGAGCTATTGCGCTAAGCGTCTGCCGCTGGATGAAAGCGCCGCGCTGCAGCTTAAATCTTCCCCCTGTCCCCAAAATGCCTTTAGAGTTTAAAGGATAATGTCTTTGGGAATATATATATATATATATATATATATATATATATATATATATATATATATATATATATATATATATATATATATATATATATATATATATATATATATCTTTTGCGCTAAATATGTCTTTCACAGAATTATAGTTGCTCTTTTCAGTACGGTGAATAATGGTGCATGTAGTATGCACTGCAGCTCGTTTTACATCGTTGGTTAGCTAGGTGTCTTGTATGAATACTATCTGAAATAATCAGTTATTCCACGTTTTGAAGCGCAAAAACGCAAATTACTGAAGACACGTGTTTCGATGTTACAAGAAACACATTTTTCAATGCAAAGAAGTATGAGCTTCTGGATGAAAAATCATCGAGAAGCTTTTCTCGGATGACTTTTCATCCAGAAGCTCATACTTCCTTTCATAGAAAAAGGTGTTTTTTGTAACACCGGTTGAAACAGTTGCCCAACTATCAATTACGTGTTTTTGGTCTCTGCTCAAATTTTCAGCATTTTTCTTTTCTTTTGTCAATGTAGAAATATATAACAGATGTAACCTAGAATGATAGCATAAGTAGGTTTTCGCAGCTTGGGTTTGATTGGGCCAGAAAGTTCTTTAGTTCAGTACTTTCTCTATCTTATTTATTAGGTGTAAAAGACCGGGATTTCTTTTCATGTTCTTACGGGAGTGCCATTTCACGCGACTATTTTTAGTTAAGAGATAATAACTTGATTCTTATTTAAAAAGATTTACCAGTGGTTAAGAATGAATTCTGTGTTACTCCCGTTGGTTTTGAATGCAAATCAAACAGTGAGATGCAAAAATTTTTCTAATAACATATTTTACATTTAAAACATTATACGCAATAATTAGTTAATTTATAACACACCACGCATCTAAAATTGCATTACATTTGATAAAACCATATAATTATGGCAGAGAAATATGGCGAAAACCAAATTTTTACTATTTGAGAAAATTTATTCAAAACGTTAAAAAACTGAAAATTACCAAAACTTCTACTCATTTGTGGCAAAGGAAAGAAGTATACCACACACCTCAAAATTTTTATGGAAGTTTAGAGCTACCAATGGCACCTTTTCCGCTCAACTCATCATCGAAAATAGGAACATACTATTTTTTCGAATTTTGGCTAAAAACAAAAAAATAGCATTTTTTCGAAACTTGAACCCAATTGCAGCAGATCAAGAAATTGTGCAAAAAATTCAAATTTTTTTTATGTGGTCTTTGCTCCACCAAAGGCACCTTTTTCGCAATACCCATCATCGAAATAAAAAAAAGCTGTTTTTCGGCCCACCCTAGTGGTCACAGGGTCGATAGGGCATGCAACCTAGTCAAACTGGTACTACACTGTTAAAAAAACCCTTTAAGTTCAGGTAGTTTTCTGACTGATTTTAACAGAATATTTCCATAATAGCTTCAAAACGTATTTTTTCCTTACAAAAACGGAAATATCATGAAAAAAATAACGAAAACAGAATTTTCCATTTTTAGGGTTGCCGCTGTGTTGAACTTTGTTAGTATTCTGATTAGCCTTCAAGTTATGATAAACGTCACTTTTTGATTATGCTTATTAAATCGCACTGTTACATGTTGTTAATTAAAAGCTTATTTAGATAACATCTCAGATGTTGTAGACAAAATAGATAGCTTGCTATTTCATGTCTGGAGAGTAATATACTCGTATGTCGAAATTGTTTTTACTCCTTTAGGCTTTGTAGGTTTGGAAAAAATGATCGCGCCATTTTCAGACAGGCAGATGTGTTTTGATCCCCCCGGTGATTTGTTGTGGATTTTACTGAGTCAGTATCAGAATATTATTGCGGTGTATTATTTTGCTCAATACTTCGAACAATTCTATTCGTTAGTCATATTGTGTGTTCTAGCGGTGAGAATAGTTTTAGGATCTCGTGTTATCCATTTAAAATAAAGGCTATTTATTGGATTACTTGTATCCAGATGCAATGGAGATACTTAAATTTAGCACCGCTGGTCACATGTAAGTATTGTTGAATATCTTTGTATATGTTAATATACAAATGTATTTTTCTTGTTAATATGCATTTGATAGAATTCCGATGGTAGCTGATTTAGAATTTATAGAACTATTATAAAGTTATTGTTTTTGCTCTAACGCATTGTATTCTTTTGAAAGTCATTAAAACATTAAATGCCAACATTTCGTATCAACCGGAGATTATCGTGGTTGCGAAGCAAGACAGAAAAAATCACTCAGTTTTTTTTTTTTTTTTTTTTTGACTGATTGAAAGTAAACATTTTAAATCTCTAAATAAAAGTATTTCTTGCTGTTATATTTTTTGTGAAAAGGCATAGTAGATTGTTAATCTTTGAAAATACGATTAAAATTTTGACAAGAATAAGTTTTCTTGACTACTTAGAAATCTGGAAACATTCATTACTCCTTTCGGGATTTCATTTCTAATAATAAATATAAATTACTTAATTTATTTTATTAGGATCTCATCCAACAACTTATTTGAGATTATTGCAAGTTTCTTGTAAAAACATTTCGGGTAAAACGAACTGATTGATATGTTTAGCCTAAGTATAATGATTATGCACTAAAAATCTATGTTGCTATTCCAATGAGTGAAAAATGCGGAAATCACCGGGGGGGGGGGGTATACATCATCTGAGCCAAAAATTCTTCACGTGTATGTCAATGATTCTGCTTTTAAACACAGTAAATTGGTATACTCTCCAATCAGGTATATTATTCCATGATAAAGTCAACCGGTTTTTAGTGGTATTTTATTTGACTCATTCTTCAAATAAAAATATTCTATTTTTCATATATGCTTTTCCATGCCACCCCAGACAATGTACGACGAAGAGAATATCGAACAGTATCAGCAGGGACAATTGGTGTCATATTCAAATCCATCAATTTTTCTGCTGTACTATTTGATTAATTTGATTCATCTGAAGGTGTATGGTAGGTAAGTTATCAAGCAAAATTTTCACTTAAAATATATTTTAGTAATAAATACAAATTAAAAAATAATAGTTTTTGAATGGTTATCTATTTTTCTATTATACATATATCATTTTAAAGATAGAATAAAAAAACGAGAATGAAATTTCAGTAAAATATGTGAAAATGAAAAACGAAAAAATAGCGCAACGAAAAATCAAGAACCGAAAGTTCTGTAAAGACACAGAAAATTTAAAAACGGAAAAAGAGATGAACGGAAAATTTAAAAACGGAAAAATAGATCAACGGAAAGAAGAGAAATGGAATTTTCGTTAAATCACGGAAAATTTATAAATGGATGAACAGAACTAAACGGAGAAATGAGAAATGGAACTTCTGTTAAGTCACGGAAAATAATTTAACGGAAACGTAATATTTACGGCAACTTTGCTGCCGGTACTTTATCCGTTATTTTCAGGAAATTTTTGTAACAGTGTGGCCTTTTTGGGGCCAGGCTTGGAATCTGAGCAGTAATAAGTTTTATGTCGAGAGGCAACCAAACTGACAAGGAGCCTGCCTTGGTTCTGGGTAGCCCCGGAACAATATGTGAGAGAAAACTCCAACAAACCAAAAACGACCAAAAGTTTGTTGAAATAGGAAATTAGTGAATAAATGTGTGCTATGAATATGCTTGAAATGCTGACTTACAAACACATCATGCTATTTTTTCAGCTAAAATAAGCTTAAAAGCAAACATTTCGATTGAAATTCAGTTCAGAGAATAAGTTGCAGGAAACTTCTTGCAGTTGAGCTAAGAGATCTCAGTAATTTTATTTTTATATAATTTCATATAAATCTATTTATTGAGTCTAATCTAGAAAAATAACTGTTGTTGAGTCTTATATTAGAGAACAAAGTAGCTAAGGAAGCCTATATAGAAGAATAATATATTTATTAGATGTGATATTGAAGAATAACTATGTGTAATCTAATTATTTAATCTTACATTGAAGAACAAACTCTTATTAAAAGTGGCAGATTAAACATTCAATAATATGTTACTAAAACAAGCTTAAGTGTTCATCTGATACATGTGAATTTTAGTCAACAATTACTCAACTACGCTAAGAGAAACATTTATGAGCATTACAAATTCGGTAAAAAAATATTTTAGCTTATTTTTTCTGAATTTTTACAGATTTTTGGAGAAATATTGCTTTTATAAATGTAATGAAGACTGGGTTCTCCAATGCGTTGAAATCCCTTTAATGGGTTGTTGTATCTGAGACCATGTAAACTCTGATACTCAGCTGCTTTTCCAACCAATTTCGTAAAATGTGGATTAGCATATCGTACACAACGTTGATTGTGTAGCAAAATGTTAAGAGTTTCCGAGAGGGAAAAGGAGGAAAAAAGAGTCATCGATTGAGTTTTTAATGTTAAACTAATAAATACTTTCAAAGTTTTTTTTTTTTTTTTTTGAGGGGTGGGGGTGGGGGCTTATGATTTGATAAACGTTCTGTAGAATGGACTTTCCGAGGCTGCAAAACAAATGTCTGATACTAACTACACAAACATATTCCTTACGAGTGGATTGTTCTTTGTAATTGTCTGATATTTAGCTGCTTTTCCTACCAATTTCGCAGAAAGTGAATTGGCAAATTGGCATAGTTGCACAACATTGATCGTGGAGCAAAGTGTTAAGAGTTTCCAGGAGGAAAGAACTCCACCCAGCGAAAGAAAAGGGAGATGTAAGGGGTCATTGATTGATTTTCAACACCCTAGTCTAAAGTAGAAACAATAGCGACGTTGCCTAGGTAACAGTTGGAGCTCTTTTGAGCTGGAAAAAACGGAGCCTTTGTGAATAGGTTAGTTGTGATTCAATTATTTAAGAGAGCTTTGATTTTTGCACTTATTAATATAGCAATAGTGGTTAAGATTTAAGATACTTAACACCCCCTCCCCCCTCCTTCCGCTCAGAATTCTTAAAAGCTCCTGTTTAGAAAACTCGCCGTTAATATAATACAGCACATTAAAAATAATGTATTTTTTTGTATGGATAAGTTACCACTGAATCTCGACGTGCGGTTTGACAATTGTAGAGATTTTTATAGTCATTGTAAAATGTTTTACTCGCTGAAGTCATAGATGAACACATAGAGACAAGGCTTAGTTTCTAACAAAAGAAGTGTGGTAGCCCTAGTCTTCAGAACTTTTTTTAATGGCTAAAATATCTCAATTCCCTCTAGTACGCAAAATAAAGTTTAAAAAAGTCATTAAATAGAAAATCCGTACTGGAGGTGAACTTCCATGTAAATTAAGCCCTGAATATGGAGATGTGTCTTAAGGCTGCTTGTAAAACAAAAACAAACAAAAAAAATGTAAACAGTTTTTTAACGCCCCAGTTGACATTAAATTAGAAAATGCTTTGACTTTTCCTTGTGCTTATATCAGTGATACGAATTTCACTTAAGTTTCAAACTATCCAAAACAGACGAGTAGAAAGCTATTTGTTTAGTGATTATTCAATATATAAGCAGAACATGAGAAGTTTAAAAGTAATAATGTAAACTATGGTCACAATTTTGAAAATTCGATTTTGTTATTATAATTATTGTTATTATTATAATTATTATTTTGAAATATTAATGCTAACAATGGTGTGAAAAAGAAAGACCGAATTTCAAGAAATGCAATGAACTGTAAAATGTCCTTGCCAAAAAAGAAATACACGCTTGAAAATCTATAAATCGTACCTTGAATAGAGAAATCACCGTTGAATTGTTTAAAAATGTACTACTTTTTTAGATTGACAGTAAGAATAATATTTTCTACCTTTATAAGCACTATAAGTTAAAATATGTATTACAAATTAAAAAAAAGTTTAGCTTATAGCCAGTTTTTATTGTTAAAAAATTAAGTAAAATTTAAAGTCCTTACGCATGACCGAAATCAAGTTATAAATCATATTAGTTGCAATAATTCAGTGTTCTGATTTCAATTCACAATAATTCAATCACGATGTTCAGTTTAAAAGAAATAATTTAAAAGACTGCTGAAATTGGTCATTCAACTGCGTAACGTTGAAGCAAACTGTTTATTGAGTGATTAAGAGATTTCCAATTCGAAAGCGTAAAGCATCAATACTGATTATAATTCTTGAAAGTAATTCCCTGATCATTGTACCACCATCTTAAGCATGTTGGAACACAATTCCTAAAAATTAGTATGAATGACTTTTTTTTCTCGTTTGCGAAATATATTTTTAAGAACAGAGAATTTATTGGATAGTTATCAATGTTCCTGCATACGTTTAATGCTTGCTGAGGAGAAACATAATGTCGCCAATATGCAGCAGATATGAAAAAAATATGTTCTATTACTCCAAGTTCAATAGCCTGCTAACTAGTTAAGAGTAACTTATATTATTTGACCTAAACTTTAAGTGAGGTGAAAAGTTAATTAAAGCAATTAACTTTTCTTTTCATTTTCTTCTCCAATATATGTGCTGTGGATAAATGAGAAGCAAGAGAACGCCTATAGGTTGAGATAAGGTTATGAAGTCCTATTCTATACTCAAAAAAAAAAAAAAAAATGTTGATGTGTTGCACCTGAAATGGTGCCGATTTGCTGGCTGTAGATGATGGTACTTAATTTTACTGTAATTTAGTACTTATTTGGATGTGAGTGTTAAAATATAGTAAAATTAATCCCCATCCATTGTAGCCAGCAACTTAGAACTGATTTTGGGTGCAACATATCACCGAATTTCTTAAAGTGTTATTTTGAGAAAAAAATTTAAATGAAGATGGGAAGCAGTATCTAGTACATACATTTAAAATAGAGTTTCATACATTAACAAAGCCGACATGCAATCAAACAAATGTCGCCTACCTGAAAAATTCAATATTATAACTTATAACATATCCGCATGATGATTAAAAAAAAAAAAAGTATTAAGCTCCGTGAGCACGAGATGCAGATTTAATATGTGAAGGCATCCACATCAAGTGCATATTATGACGGAATAAATTCATAAACTATAAAAATCAATTTTTTTTTCGTATCACTAAGTCAGACTAGTAAATTTGCAGATGGTTTTTCAAACGCATTTTTTTTTAAAGATACACTCTAAAAAGCATTTTATTATTATTGAAAAAAAAAAAAATAATAATCATCTTACAATGCTAAATTATCCCATGCTTAAAATCCAGAAACATATATATATATATATATATATATATATATATATATGTATACATACAAATTTTTAAATCTTAATATTGTACTTAAAAATGTAAACGAACTAGACATGACGGAGCCAGATTTTCGAAACGGATCAAATGAACCCCGAAACAGGATTTTGCTAACTATCCTCTATAAGTAAGGAGAAATTGATTTTGCCCTGATATCTCGCCCCCACCCCTTTCGCTCTTCCTACCTTCATGACAAACAACATTATTTTTTTACCTGGTTCAAAATAATTTTGCATTAATAAAAGTAAGGGAGGACACTAAAGTTCACTTTTGCAGTTGCTCAACAAATTAAAAGCGTCCGGTTTTCAGAGTAGTCGGAAGAAAAAAAATTAAAACAAAAACTCAATCGCACTTCGGCGAAAGTGCTTTAGCATTTGTAATTACTTTTCAAACTTAGAAAAAAATAAATTAATAAAACGGAAACCGTTGCACTTAATTTGGGGTTGCCAGAAGTCGAAAACAAAAAGAAAGTTTTAATTGCACTTTTGGCGATAATTCTTTTCATGCACAGTTCTGGAGGGAAAAAAAGAAAGAGAAACACCCCTTAATGTTTCAGCCATTTCGTACACGACTAAAACAAACAATGTGTCTATCAACATTGATTTAAAATCTTGTTGAAAAAGTCTCAAAGTAAAATTTTGACAATATTTGACTCAATGATATCGATGATAAAATGAACTCTTAACTCAAGTTTTATATGGCCTAACTTTTCACAACATAAATACATTCATCTTGCTCGTATTAGTCTTTAAAGTTTGAGGTTTGTGATGCAATTAAATGAACATCAGCCTTGTTTTAATGGTCATAGCCAAATATTCACTCGCCAAAGTCGTTGTAAACGCTGGGTTTAACTTTCTTCACATTAGAATAAATTTGTTTAAAAATTCGGTTGAATATTTAATTGGAATTTAAACAACATACTTGCATTTTGCTTAGAAGATTAACCAAAAACGAAATTTCTCCATCAGCTGTGACTTTTTGGAGTCTTCAGGACATGATACTAAGAAGACTTTTATAATTTCGAGAAAGACGGAACATTGATGTGAACTAAAGTTACAATAACTACAGTAAAAACACCTTTTATGGGATTCAACTTTAATCACGTATCAGTTAATAATTGTAATATTGCAAAGCATATTTCTGTGCGTACATGCACAAACGACCAAGGATATCTTCTTTAATTAAACATATTCTTTAATTTAAAAAAATAATCATAAAAGGTTTTCATCATAGTATTCATTCAACCCAGAAATTGCAACAAAATAAATCTTTAATCGTAGCAAAGAAAAAAAAATCAATAAATAATTTGAGTTAAAATTTTAGGTATCCATAAAGTTTCACACAGCTCATATTCTTTTCTAGGTCATAATTCGTAATCGAAAATAAATGTATATTTTCAACTACGTACAACATCTTTAACTTTTGTTGCTGGTGTTCGTTAATTTTTGTAAATAAATAAAATTAAAAAAAAAGAAGAATACTCTCCGTGCCAGTGTAAATATTGTACTCTAAAGAATATCAAAAAAAAAAAAAACATTTTAACATAAAGAAGTGCATTTTTCTATCCCCATAAAATTAATGATTTAATCAAATTAGCCAAAAAATGGTATGCAAGGGAAACATTTGATGTTGAGTACTAATTATACGTAAAAATTAATGCTTGTTTGAACTTTTAAGGCTGATGCTCATTTTAGTATGAACTATTAACAAAACTTTTTGGCACTTTACAGTACAACTGTTAAACTAAAATATTTGCGTTGCCAGAATTTACTTTCTGGAAGGGGGTGGGGTTGGTGATACACATACACAGTGGTGCCCACCTGGAGGGGGGGGGGGCATGGCGCAGACTGCGCCATTGAAATCTTTTTGGGGGGGTGTTCAGAGAGGTGTTTTTTCTTTTTTTTTGGGGGGGGGGGCTTCGCAATTTTTAGATGGGGTGCTGCGCCCTTGCTCGAAGGCGGGGGGGCATCCCTGTGATACAAGTCCTTACGTGTGTATAAAATACCATGTTGGGAGTGACAGTATGTCTACGACTCAAGGATATGGAACGGGGTTGACCCCCAAACTCCCCTGTACCCCGCTGCGCCCTTTGAACTGAAATATTTGAAATGTCTCTTAGCATTCAGATAGAAAGGAGTGTTTTTTTCCTTTCTTTTTTTCGGAACTGTGCATCAACAATATTGAAATGAAAAGTACAAAATTGGAGGTTCAAAGAACTCCCGTACTTACCACTAGAGGGTCGGCTCGATGTCCTACTGCACTTCACCCATATGGGGGGCCAGGGGTTACTATTGTTTATCAAACTGCTGTCAGAGTCAGCTGACGAGAGTTCACCAACATTTAGAATTTTTGATTTCTCTTTTGTGTGTGACATAGCAATATCTTTTTTTCCAAAATCCGGAGCCAGTATCCTATCTATGCTGAATTTGAGAACATGGGGGGACGAAGGGGCCTCAGGTGCCGGGGGTTGCCTGGGACCCCCCATCGTGTATGAGTCCGAGCCTCCGGAATTCGGTCGAGAGAGTGAGATGCCTTTCTCTCTATGTATTTCCATCTCTTTTTTTTTCCGATTCGAAGATTTAGTTATGAGAATCTGCTCCGATTCCTAGCTTGCATTGGAAGGACAACTCCGCGAAAAAGAAAACTCTTCTCTCCAGCTTTCAGACGAGCTGTGCAAAACAAAGGGATGCTCGAAAGAAGTTATATCACCCTACTAGTCGTTCTCACGATCGTGTGATTCTGTTCTCCACTAGCCTTTTCCACTCGACGGCTTTTTGGGCCACGCCTCTGTGTTCTCTCCCCACGTGTCTACGAACCAATCAGAGCCCGCTCTGAGGGCGGTGCAAGTCTTCACTTTTATTAATGTCAGCGTGCGCCGATGGGTGGGGATTCAGAGAGCCGGTGCGATTTTGCGTCCACGGATATTTCAATTGCCACTGACTGATGAGATAATTCCGACAGAAAGCTCTGATTTGATTTTTTCCCGTTTTTCATTCAAACGTCATGCTTCTTTAATGTTTCTAGAGTCCATAGTTTTTTTATTCGCTGTACCGAAATCACTTGATATAAAATTAGTAGACTAGAAGTATATGATTTTATAAAAAACGAAATACAAATTGAAAAAGTGTTCAAAGCTCAAGCCCAACTTACTACTTTCGTATCTGCAACAAATTATTTGATCCTTTAAGTTCTCGATTTTTAACCCGTAGTCCGTCTGAAACATATTTAAAAGATTTTCTTCAGTTTTTACTTTATTTTGCAGAAGAATGCGCAACTTTACAACAACCACATGAGCACAAAAAGAAAAAAAAAAAAAAAAATTACTAAGTTCAGAGGCTTAAAACTTTATTCAACTAAAATGTGCCGTTTAAGCACTTCAACATTTTGTTGAGCAAATTTACAATTACGTTTTAAGTTACGTTTAAATTAAAATCATTTCGTTTATGTTATTTAACCTTAAAAGTAATGTATAAAAATTCTTTCTTTTTATTTTATTTAGTTGTTCTTAAATTTATTGCGTTTTGTTTATTAACTCTTTTTGGTTTCCCTGCTTAAATAGTAATTAACGTTTTCTTGTCAAATAATTATCGTTCTACCAGAGGTCAATTTAAGAAAAGTCATGTACGAGTAGTAATCACAAAACTACGATGTACATCATTTTCTTTGTATACCCAAATTTTTTTCGTGCGATCTTTTTCGTGTGACTTTTTTTTTTTTTTTTTTTTTGCGCGGTGTATGAAAATTTCAATCAGATTGGGACTTAATTGACGATAGTATTTATAAAACGGACGAAGTTATTTATAAAACGAACGAACTTTTTTATGCGGTCCCAATCCACCGCACAAAAAGAGGTTTGAGTGTACACAAAAATTTGTCTTCATAATTTATTTTCTTTAAGTAACATTACTTACATTGCTTGTTATACAATAACTAGTAGCAGATAGTTTTTCGTTATATTACTTAGCTTTTGCTGTGAGATTTTAATATTCTGCTCAATATTCATTATGATATTCTGTGTACTTTCGGTTTTCTATGTGTTTTCGTTCAACTTTAGCAAAGTATTCCAAGTGTTTTCGTTCAACTTCAGTGAATTGACTTAAGTTTGTTCTTCTAAATGCAACTTATTTGTCGATGATTTTTCGTTCAATTATTTATTCTCTCTTTATATTGTTTATTCTCTATGTGTATTGTTCAATTTTGACATAGCTTTCAAGTTTCAACGCCCTTTTCTCTTTACCTTGAGTACTTTCGAGAAACCTTTTCGCTATTTTCTGCAAAAAAATTTACAAATCCTTTGAAAAAAAAAGTAATTTCTTGTATCAAGGAATGTTACAGCACTTTCAGCCAACATTTTTTTTTTCAATAAACATATTCCTATTATTTTTTTCCTTCAAAATATTAGCTTGCCTTAAATACTTTATTGATAAGAAAATAATTGAGATCTTCAGGCAAAACTATACTACAGCAATTGCACAAACGCGTTAGTTCTCTGGTATGTAGTATGATGGAGCTATAAAAAGCAATTTCATACGGTTAAAAATTTCACACTAAGTTGAAACGCATTTTTGGAGTAACTTCTGGAAAACATAGACCATATTTAGGCCATGCTGAATGTTTCTTATCTAGATATTTGGATGATGTAAACTCGATAACCACAATAATGAATAAATTGCAAATTTCACTTGTGCCGAGATATGTGCCATTTAATGAAAGTCATTGATGAACAGCATAATACTGCCGTGGCCAGGTAAACGGCAGTATCTGCAGAAATGAGTTTTCGAGATATTTGAAGAACTGTCTGTTAGATTCAATACTAACAATAGGGAAATGTTGGAATTAGACGTTTTTGTGTCATCTTTTTTTCAACGAAAACAAATACACTGTTAAAAATTCAGGAAGATTTTCTGGTAATTAATACTGTAAAATTGCATCGCCGACGCATCGCTGATTTTTACGGTAATTTATACCGGAGAAATAAGCGATGCAATTAAGAGGCAACTTTGACTCTAGCAAAAATCGATTGAATCGAAAACAATCGAGTTGAATGAGCTCCAAGCTCCTAGTTGTTCATGAACGTGTTTTGAAACTACGAACGAAACCCGGTAAGAGAGAGAAAAAAAAAAGCAAAATTGAAATTTTCGAACGTATTCCAGTGCATTTGAAAATTGCAATAATTTCCGTAATTTACTTTTGTGGTATTATAACATAGATCTATTTCTTTACATTGAAGATGATGATGAACGTTTATTCAGTTTTAAGTGCTAAAGTCTTGTAGTAGTTCATCAGCTTCATTGAAACTGCAGCTTCACGAGATAATGCACAGCATTTCTCGAGAAACTGATTCATTATTCAAAACATTTTTAGCAGTATTAGTTTTCCGACTCATTGCTAGATGGTTTTTATTTTTGTATAGTAATAATTGATTTTGGAGAAATATTTTGTCTAAGACATACATTTTCTAAGTCAAGAATTGTAACTTGAACCTAAAGGCTCTATTAACTATTTTGAAATCACAAAAAAAAAAAAAAAAAAGAGTCACATTATTTAGTTAACATGTTTATTTTTGTAATGGTTAGCACTTAGCAGCACTTGAACATAGTTGAACACACTGGGCCATAGTAAATTTTCAACAGTAATGCTGTAGTGTCGGAAAAAAAAAAAAAAAAAAAGTTAGTTCAATTGAACCATATGAGCAATTACACGCTTTACACATCGGCTATCGAGTTGTCTAACCCATTAGATAAATGTATTTTTCAAGTCATGAATTAAAACCTGAATCGATCTGCGCCATTAGCTGTTTTAAAAGCGGCATTTTTTTTTAAAGTCATATTATTTATTTAACATAGTTTATTAATGCTGGTTATCAGCACTAGAACATAGTTTAACAGTACTGGACCATTCAGTAAACTCTAAACAGATTTTTCTGCTGTAGTGTTAAAAAATCATCAATATTGTTCGATCGAACCACATGAGCAATTACGCGCTTGACAAATCGTCTATAGTAAATATTTCCAAGTCATGAATTAAAACATTACCAATTGGTCATGAATTAAAACATTACCAATTGCTCCCTTAGTTGATTTAAGAGAGAGAAAAAAATCACATTAATTTAGTATCCTTAGAAGCATATTACTGGAACAATCAGTAAATTCTAAACTGTATAGTGTTGTAGTGTTGAAAAATTATCAGGATTGTTTGAATCGATCCACATGAGCAATTACGCGCTTGGCATATCGGTTATCGAGTTGTCTGGTTTATTAAGAGAACATTCTTTTAATTGCTTACAATATCATTTTCCAAACGTTCTTCGGCGTTCTCTTTCTTTATCACTTTCCTGAAGGGGGAGAGAATAGGCTCAGATATTTTTCACGCTGTCAAAAGTTTTGGCGGTAATTAGCTTTTACAAATAATAACTCGATCACGACGCTGAGCCTTTCTTTAATTCTCTAACACAACGTCATTCAACAATTTACAATAAACGACCCTCTAACCGTAGATTTCTAATACCATTGAAAAAAACGGGACAGTGTAGAACTTAAAGTAGCGTATAATATAACATGGATTCAATTCCCAACTATCAATTTAACTTGCAGACTTTCAAGCGTGGACTCACTCGCACGTTATCTGTACATCTCGCTATGAACCGTCATACAATTTTTGACGAAATTTTATAGGCAATGGATTAATTCTTGCTCGAAATTAATCGAAATTAATTGGCTCGAAATGCCTATTTTTTTGGAAGATTAAATTTTGATGTAAATTTCCCTTTTGTGCGTATTTTACATAAATTCAGCATATAGTTTAATTTTTTGTAGGATTTCGCTTTTTAAAATGATCTCAGATTACATTTGGAGGATTCAGCTGGTCGCATGCAACCTATAGGTCACAGGTTGGTGTAGAATTAAAAAGGTTTCTAAATTGATTGTGCATAGTGCGATTATCTACCTACATCAAATTGGTGGGAAAATAGATAGAGGAGTTTCTATTTACCCTATGGTCAGTTGCGGCTCGTGGGAGGTGCCAGAGGGGGGGGGGGGCGGCCCACGGGGGCCCCTCACTTTTTCAGGTAATAATTTATAAATTTTTAGTTATTTCCCCTTTTTTTTTGGTGCGCAAGTGCTTGAAATTAATAAAAATGGATTGTACCGCATTTTCTTGTTTATAATAATCCGTGGATTATCGGTTAAAAAAGTGTAAAACTAATGAGGTGCGGACTATATGCTGCCGCGGATTATCTTTTATTTTCTCTACAATAACGCACTGAACCTCAATATTTACAGCAGGATTCCCCCGAGATCGTTACTCTGCCTGTATGTTGTTTATTTTACATAGCTTGAATGTTCTTACTTGATTCAGGCTATGTAAAATAAACAATAAGTAAGAAAGAAGCCTTCATTTGCACAAGATTAGACCGTTTAATCCTTTCTTGACTCTTTGTGTTCTTGTAATTAGCGTACTGTAATGAAAATTCAGAGAAGAAAACATTATTTTTTAGCTTTTTTTTGTATTAGTTTTGAATATGGCTTAAAAGTTATTACTTTTTCACGTTTTTCAATTTAGTTGCTAAAATTTTATGTTAAATCAAAACTTCATTTTTTTTTTTTTTTTTTTTGCATCGTATTATCCGCGGATTATACGAAGATTTCTTATTTTTCTTCGGGGTTAGGACTTCAATTTTGGAAAAAGGAAAAAAAGAAAAAGAAATCCAGGGGAGAGCGCCAGAACCCTTTCCCGTTAAAATCTTCATAGGTTGTCTATAATTGCGTTTTTGGAACTGCAATTTCGAAAAATTGGAGGGAGGAGGAGGAATTAATTTCTATTTATTTTTCAAAAAGAGGGGAAAAAAACAAAAAACAAACGGGGAGAATCCCGGAGCTCCATCTCTTAACCTAACGTCAATAAATATGGCCTATAATCGAGTTTTAAAGCTTCAATTAATACAAATTTCCGCGGAGTCCCTTGTACCGTTCTTTCCCCTGACATCACCAAAGACCGTCTAAAATTGGGTTTTTAAAACTACAAGTTTCAAAATTGAGAGATTTGATGAGCAAATCAAATCAATCAAATTGATGAGATTCTTTTTCTTTTCCCTATTGTGCCTCCCCACTCCTTCCCTTAAAAATTATTTTTTAGTTGCGCCACTGTTGTTTGTTGTGTTGTATGTACGTTTGTGCATATATCGTTTCAAGATTATTTTTTTTTTAATTTATAAAATGTCTTCCCATTGTTACTCAGAAATTATTACTTGTTTCAAATTACTGCTCATGTAATTTTAAAGAAAATGTGACAAGTTATCAAAAATTTGAAGAAAAAAAAAATAGTTGAAACATTTTTTTCTTTGTCAGCATAAAAATTCTGAATCTGGCCCATGGGTGCCGGCAGATATTTTTAGTGTTTTAAAATTTTGTTCATTTATTTTTATTTTCTTTATTTTAAAGCGAATACTGTGATGCATTTTCATCTTTATTAAAGTTAATTAACTTATAATTTTCACATATTTCTCTGATTACAATATTTTTGCACTTTTATAACTTGGCCTTGCTTAAAATAATATTAATTTTACTCATTCAAAATAATTAGTTATTCAAAGATTAAAAATAATATAACTATTAAAAATATTGGATAAAAATTGCTTTTTAAAATTTATTTATTTATTTATTTTGAAAAGCCAGGGGCTGAAAGCAAGGAAGATGAAAGTGCCTCCTTTGCAGCCCCTTACCTGTGCTGCAAGGGAGGCGTACTGCAGCGCCGGAAAGTGCACTGGAAAAAACGTGATATTAATAATTTTCGTGATGTACTTTGGGGGTCAGATTAATATTAATACTAATCTGACAGATTATAACAGAAATAAATTTTAATTAATCAGATAGGGAAACTATCTGATTAATTAAAATTTATTTTTAAAAGTCAGGGGGCGAAAGTGCACCACCCTGCCGGTAATCATGGATATAAACATGATATTAATATCTTTCGTGATTTACTTAGTAGTTTAAGTATGTTGTAGCTTGTCCTGCGTTTAAAATGAATTTAATTCCATTTATTTAACACAAATAATTATTTCAAAAAAGTTTAAATATTAAAAAATTATGTTTAAAAAATTTTAACTTTTTTTTTCAAAAATCAGGGGGGGGGGGATGGAATGCGACTGCACCCATGATCTGGCACCCTCACTTTTTCAAGGCACGAGCCGACACTGCCTATAGTTATAAAACGAAACACCCTGGTGTTAAAGGAAACACGATTTCTTTCGTTAACACTTTCAGGGGCGGTGGTTGCGCTGTGAAACCACTAATTTATGAATTTTTTTCTTTTTTCTGAATTTTTTGAATCAAAATCACTTGAGTCCTCTTCTTTTAAGTTCAATGAACAACATTAGATGGCAGAATAACAAAAAAATTTTTTTTCGTAGGCTTAGTTTCTTGTTCAAATCATCAAATTTTCAATTTTTCGTTTACCCCCCCCAAAAAATTTTTTTTTCAGATTTTAAAATTTTTAATTTGCGCTGAAAGAGTGAATCATTTTTCTTCTTTTTTCTGAGGTAGTCAATCATATTGTTCGAAAAGATTCAAATTCATTTTTACATGCATAAACATGTTTTTGTCCTTCCCCAGGTGGGGGGTGTGAATAAATGGGGACACCACCCCCAGTGAAAAATATTCTGAAATGATTTTTTTTTAACTGAAAAATCTATGTCTAGATGATCAAATAAACCCATTTGTGGTGTTTTTTCTTAAGATTTCTCAAAAATTAATGACGCGCCCCTGAAAGGGTTAAAAAGCAGTCCTAAAATCCAATTTTTTTATACCCAGTTCAGTTACTCTCAGAGAATGCAGTCTTGGACACAATGCACATAATTTCATGTCTCAATTCATCCAAATACAAGGGAAGGATCTAAAGTTGAAACATTGAAATTCTGTTTCCATTTACTCCAACTGACCCTACGCCGGTAAAAGGATTCTTTCAAATGACTTAAATAAGATAGCATTAAAAAAATGGTTGAAATATGATTCAAAAATAAAAGCTTAACAATATAACTTAAACATTTAAAACGGGGTATGTGTGTGTGCGTATGTGAAGAGCGTGGGTATATATAGGGGACCCAAGGGGCTGGCTACCACCCAAAATCAAGCAAAAAATATTTTAATTAAGCGTAATTACAATTAGATTGGCGTTTGTTCACAAATAATTTCTGAGGTTTTATCAGCAAAAATATCCTACGAAAGGGGCATGGGCGCCCATATGCAAAATTCTAGGGGGGGGGGGGAGCTCAGAAATTTTCCCAATGGTTTGGCAGAACATTTTACTCATGGAAACTGATTTCAGTACAGATTAGAGATATCATCATTTGACATTTTTAATTACTTATTCATTGATGGATAGAAAATATTTCTTTTTACATTTTTGCAAATAAAAAAGCACTAAAAGCAAGGAAGTTCTCATCTCAAGGGGGGGGGGCTTGCCCCCTATATGGACGCCCTTGGAAAGGGGGGAACAGCCCGGCCCGCCGAGTTAAAGGGTGTAAATTTCTAGGCTCAGATATTTGTTATCTTACAAAACAATAAACTGCACCGAAAGAATTTTTCAGTATTGGACTAGTCTTACACTTTATAACCTCCTCCCCTTCTGATTAAAAAAAAAAACGATGTGTAGAAATTGAAGGTTGTGAATGGTGCAGCAGTTCGGAAAAATTGAGTCGCATATTGCATCTCCCTGCAATAATTTCTTTGCAAAAACATGCGGGGGAGGGGGGGAGCTAAATTTGGAAACTTGGTCGTATTGTCCCCGTTTTAAATTAAAAATATATTTGCCACTGGTGCATGTATTTTATGCAAACCTTTCATCTAAATTTTGAAGTAAATTTTTGCAGTTTTAAATCTGTAAACATCGACTTCACGAGAGAAATTTTGTTCAAAGTTTGTGCGAAATCGACAATTAGAAATTTGGAAACAATTTTTCTAAAAAAAGAACAAATTTAAGGCTCATCAACATTTGAAATTAGCTGCAGACGATCATTGAATTTAGTGAAAAAATAAATAATGGAAAAGATGAATTCAATAGAAATATTTTTACACGTAATCACCTTAAATCATGTATTACAGAGTATCGTCTGGTTTTGTTATCGTCGTTTTACTGATATTTATTGATATTGTGCGTATATTTACAAATAAAAATAGCTCAAATAATTGGCAGTACTGGCTAAAGGTAAGGAATGCATTTCTGTTCTTCAAGATCCAGAGTTTGTTCTTAGACAAAAGAAACGAGTTGACAATTCCTCGCATTGCAAGGAATGCAAACACTACCTTATCTATCCATACTGTCGGTGCTAAGGTACCTACTAATAGCTATTAATAGCTTTGATTTGTACGTCATGAGTGAACTTAGTGATATAGTTTAGAAATCATCGCTCCCAATCGTTTAACGGCAGCTATGTGAATTAAACAAGCTTTAAATTAATTTTAACTCTATTCAGCAATCAAATGCTTCAGCATGAAAATCTTTAAAAAAAAGAAAAAAGAAAAAAATGGGGTAAGGTGGGAGGGTGCACAACGCAATGATGTTCGAGGGAAAGGTTGAAAAAAAAGTGCCGGAGAAATCGCAAAACAAGGGGGAGACTGTCCCCAACGGGGAATGGAGGGGAGGGGAGATCCCGAGTAAATTTCGTCGAAACGGTCATTGAAACGTATGCCTCATAAAGGAAAGAATCCTTTTGAATTGCCCTCAAAGCTCGTTCACGGGGAAGTAACTTAATTTCGAACGTTGCCACAAGGATCACTCTCTGGATACAGCCACTTGCAGGGTCTGAATTACCCCCTCCTCTGAGTCAGCTCTTATCAAAACATTCCTGGGATAGGGGGGAGAAGGATTTTTCTCTCGATTGACGTCTTTTTTCCTGGAGCCGTTTATGCCTAATAAGTTTCCATTACAACATAATAAACAGGGGATGTGTCGCATATTGGAGTACGATATGCTGATAGAGAAACGCATTGTACAAATATTAAACGATCGTCGAAGGAAATTGGCCAATGTAAAACCTTTAAGTAATATATGATGAGTTTTTTATTGTCTGTCTTATTCCTGCGTTATTGGGTGATTCCATCGTCCCGTTAAGACAATTAGACAGTCCCCCCCCCCAACATTTATATATGTAGGGGAAAGGGAGGCACATGTGAACATTTTGTGTTTTTTTTTTTTTTTTTTTTTTTTTCATTTCTTTATTTTTCATTAAAAACATCAATTTCTCAGAGTAAAAATGTCCCGTGATTGATTTTTTTTTTTGGCCATGGAATTTTTTAAGGTTTTTTGAACAAAAATGTCTTTATGTTTTTTTTTTTTTTTTTACTGTCTTCAATTGTTTACATGTGCCCCGAAAGGGGGCACATGTGAACAAGCGTGGGGCACATATGAACACTATTGAAAACTGCAGGACAAGTGTAACACATTTCAACGAAAAACTCTTTAATATAAAACATATACGAAAATACCAAGTACATTAAGGGGTTTATAGACCATATTGTGTCAGATTATTATTGTACAGAAAGTGTGTCATTGCGAAAATATTTTTTCCAACTACACTGGTGGAAAAAATTAAGAGATGGAAGGCATTTTCCCAAATATCTTGAGAAATACAGGATAAAAATAGTTGAAATTTAGTATAGATATAACTTATAGTATGATAATAATGTGCGCAAAGCAAATATTAATTGGTCATTCGTTGGCAAGAGTTATTGTCAACACTCCAATGTGGACTGAATTATACGAAGAAAGATGGCAATGAAAGTGAGGCCTGTATGGTGTGTGGTCACCTCTGACAGAAAGACAGCAAGCACAACGAGTATGCATGGCCGTTTGTACGAGAATTAACGAGTACTTGGGGAAGGTCCTCCCACACTTCCACCGGAGCAGTTTTTAACTCCGAAATTGTTCTGGGTGGGGGTTGCCGAGAGCATCCTAAGCATGTTCATGGGGTTACGGTCAGGAGATTTGGATGACCAATCTATTCGACGAATATCTTCACTTTCCAGATACTCCTGAATCACGACAGCCCTATGTGGTCGGCATTGTCGTCCATAAAGACGAATTCAGGGCCAACAGCACCCCTGAAAAGACGCACATAGGTTTGAAGGATCTAGTGTCTATATCTCTGGGCATTTACGGAACCAGTATCAAACACATGGAGTGCTGTGCGGTATCTTGCATGATCCCTGCCCAAACCATGACGCCTCTACCAGCACAATGGTCCCTTTCCATGATGTGATTGGGATGGTATCGGGTCCCTGGTTCCCTCCATATGAATATTCGCCAAGAGTAAGGTTGTAGAGTGAATCTGGACTTATCTGGGAAAAAAACAGTAGCCCATTGGAGCTGCGTGCAGTGTTGGTGCTGTCTGCACCATTGTACACGCTCTCTTTTGTGGGAGTGAGTGAGTGGGATGCAAATGGTGGGCTTCCTGGCATACAACCTTCTTTCATCGAACCTCCTGGCAACTGTCTTCCTTGGAACTAATGTTCCTGTGGCAACAGCGAGGTCCTTAGACTGTTGTGTCGCTGTAGACGTTCTCTGGCGCTTGGCTGTAAGTAACAAATACTGGTCTTTATTGGGCGTTGGCGTTCTCGAATGACCTTGTCCTGGTCTTCTGTATGGATACTGTCCCACTGTTTTTAAACTGACTCCACAAATTCGAAACAACGCTTGCAGTTACACCCAATTCCCAAGCACCCTAGGCAACCTGAGCTTGGGACTGTCCTGCCTCAGGTCTGCTCACAATTATCCACCTCATATCTTCGTCTAAACGATGGTGTTCACTCATTTCATCTAAAAATCAACAAAAAACAACAAGATTATTCAAGAAACACAATTCAAATCGCAACTTTGTTGTAGAGTGGAATGAGCTGAGCATCTGGCTGCAGAATTTTATACATTTCCCTGCTGCCTTAGCAACGCCCACAAGAATACATAAACTCATCTCAGCGACACCCGCGCCATAGTGCATTATATGGCAACCAACTGTCCAGGTTTTATGTAATACTTTCCGAGAAATGTGAAAATCCCCCCCCCCCCCATCTCTTAATTTTGTCCACCAGTGTATATAACTCTGCTCACTGTAAAATTTTAAAGTTTCCTAGCAAGTTCTGATCACCTAAAAGACAAGAAAAGACCTACACGACTACATAATACGAAGAAGATTTTATTGTGTAAAGATTTTTGATATATATTACGTTTAAGCCTCCTACAGAATATGAGATTAAATTTGAAAAATATTTTAAACTTCAATTTGTAATTAAATAAAAATATTTTGTCTTTTTATTTAGTGTAGGGGAGGTCGGCCCAAAGCGGGTAGGTTAACGAAGAACGATCGAAAATTGCAGTTTTTGGCCTTTTATCGAAAAAATTTTGGTTTTATCTCCTAGCAAGGATCGTGAACTTTAAAATAAACAGTGATTCTTGCATTATTTCAAACCCAATATTTATTTACTATCAAATATTACAAACAATTAAAAAACCTGCTTTGCCCTACTGGGGCGCCTAAAGCGGGCAAGCAGTTCGGGTAAAGCGGGTAAGCTTAACTAATTGTGAATCGGTATATTTGTCAGTCAAATATGAAGTAATAAATGATTGAATTAAATGCCTAAGCTCCCATTACAAAAAAGGAAAAATAAATAAGTTAGAATTCCAATTCAAACTGGATAAGTATAAGTCAGCACATTTGTTCATAAATTATAAAGAAATAATTAAATGATGGCCCCGCTGCTCCGTTGGGATTGATTGAAACTCTGGGGTGTTCGGATAAACACGACATACGTATGCATCGCCGCTTGCACACCATGCGGCGGCATGCGAATGCCTACCCACCGTCCCCTAAGTAGTTTCTAACATTAAACTATTGACCCATAATTTAAAGTTACGTGATGAGATGAGATTCTTATGTTGTTATAATTTTACCACGGAGAAATGGAGGTAAGAACTGGAAGCGGAAACAGAACACTTCATTTTGTAATTGGTACAATCAGCGAAAACGAGCGAGCAGTTTCAACTTTACTTCTTGAGCGTTGTCACTGATCCTACCAATAACAAACTGAAGTGGTATGCTTCCGCTTCCAGTTCATTCGCCATCTCTCCGTGGCATTATACCGTATTAACTAACGAGAATCGATAAACAATTGTACACTGGGGTCCCATTGCGTAGTTCATTTTTCCCGACTAGAGTGTATAAGATACAGTCACGTGACTATGGACTTAAAATGTTCAACTGGTCAGATAGTTTAATAATTTTTTTCAACAAAATTACTTGGCATTAGTAGTTTCGGAAATACACTCTATAACAAAAAAAAAAAAAAAAAATCGACGCACCAAGAAGGAGTGATCCGATTGAGACGAAAATTGGTGGATGAGAAGACAAGGCACAGAAAAGTAAATGATTAAATTCTCAGAAAAATTGAATAATTTAAGTCAGAGCTACAGTAACAAGTTCAATAAGGTAGTGACCCGCCTCTAGCCGGGATACAAGCTGAAGCACGGCGTGGCAAACACCGATAAAGCTCCCGAAGGGTGCCCTGCGGCATTTCCGGCCCAATTTGCTCCAACTGTCAGACGAGGTTATCAACATTCCTTCTCAGATGCAATCGCCATCCCATCATATCCCAGACATGCATGATGGGAGAGAGATCTGGCGATCTGGCAGGCTACGGAAGAGTTTGACAAGCTTGCAGATAGTTCATAGCAACACGTGCCGTATGTTATCTGGCATTGTCCTGCTGAAAACCAGCCGAGGGTACTGCAAAAGGAACGGCAGCAAAACAGGTCTTAGGATGTCGTCAACGTACCACTGTGCAGGAAGTGTACCTCTAATTAAGACCAAAGGGGTCCAGTTATCAAAGGAAATGGCACCCCAGACAAATGCCTTGTTGAGGGTCAGTGTGGTGTGCAAAACTGAAACCAAGATCCCCCCTCTGCCTTGGGGGTCTCCAAACACGTCTTCGATAATTGTCATGACACAGTTGGAAGCGGGATTCGTCGCTAAAGACTATACGTCCCCAGTCGGCACCATTCCAACCTGATCGAGCCATGCACCTCTGTAATCTGGCTCGGCAGTGTGTAGGCGTCAGTGGCAGGAGGTGTAACGGTCGGCGCGAGCGTAGATTTCGCGTCTTGTTTTCCCGTCTGTAAATGGTCATGATGGCACTGGTGTTTCGGTTCAACGTCTGATGGTTCATAGAGATGAAGAAAGCGCTGTGACAGCTGATAGGACAATCTCTATGTCATCACGATCTGTTGTGACCCTAGGTCATAGATCTTTAAAAGGGATAGATAGGCCTTTCTTCTACAGCGCAGCGTATTTCGCCCGGAGAAAGTGGGGTCATCATGATTCTTCCGAGAATCACGTGATCAAGGGACATCGTGTCTCCCTCTTCTCGGGCAGCAGTGATATAACAATGCGAAGCGTCGTTAAAAGTCTAGGATTGTCTGAAGATTTTCATTATACTTATGGGAGAAATCTCTATATGTGTGAATCTGAGATTTTCTAGCGAAAGAGGGTTTGATGAATGCGATGCTGGTGCCAATTTTATTAAAAAATAAAGACATAGTGGACTTTCTGAGTAACAGAAATCTTTCTTTCTGCTAAACGCAAAAAAAGTCCCCAGCAGAGTCGAAATTAAGAATATTTTATGCAATTTATTGTAGATGCCGAGCATTATATTAAATCACTAAAAACAAGCGATGGAAAATTAGTTATAGTATGTCCTCGAAAAACTGGATTTTAAAGTTTCCTAATTTCTATGAAAAGTGTGCTGGGAACATATGAAAAGTATGTAGGTGTCCGAATTCCAGTTCTAAACTGCGTAATGACTTATAAGCTTCCTCAGGATCACTTTGAAACTTTTTTCAGTGCAATCAGGTTGTGAGGGGGGATCCAACAATAATCGTCGGATAATTTCGAAGTGCGAAAAAAAGATTATTCATTCATACGGAAATTAAGGAGTTCAGTTCTTTAAATTGCGCTGATTTTGACAAATTTCAAATGCTAAGATTAAATTTGAAGCGCAACAAAAATGCTTTGAAAGAAAGCCTTTTCTTCCGATTCCTTTGACGACGATTTGGAAAATTCAGAAATCATCTCAATTAACATGACGCAGTATATTAATGATGTTTCTGACTATGCTGGATTTTTTGTCCGGCAAGTGCACTCTGTTGTGAACTGCGACGAATGCAACGCAATCTTAACTACAATAAACCAAAAAATAGGCATAATAAAATTTAAGAATTTTGAGACACATTCAAGTATCCTTATATATTATTTCTGTAGCCTGTTTTTGGTTTCTACGCGAGATTTTCCTCAATTCTTGATCGAATTCTTTGATTTACACCTTATTTTAAAGCTTATCGTGCAGGCTACTGACGAAAAATAGACCCACGGTCTAAAAATTGTTTTTTTTTTCGGGCAAAAAAACCTGTTTTAAAGAACCAGAATGAGGTTTTCGGTTAAATTTATAAATTTAACTTGCACTGTTACCGTCAGAGCTGAATAGCTTGATCGGCAGAGCGTTTGACTGGTAACCAGGAGAATGCGTGTTCGGGCCCACGTCCGGACACTCTGCATCAAGGAATTAGAAAAATATCGCGCATTACATGAACAATGAATGCCATTATGAGGGAATACATGAGGTAGAAACGCTCCCAGCTGTTATGAAAACTTGATGCAACACGGAGCTAAATTGATACTCAATTGTAAGGTTTTTTTTAAAGCTTTGGCTCCGGGAAAAAAATTAAAGCATAATGTAAGCGAAAATATTAGTATCAGGTTTAAGATTTCAGACTACATTGGAATTGTTTTTTTGATCAGTAAAATATAATAAATCGTATGTTGAAATATAGATTCTTCTAATGAGTTTTTGACTCTTTGTACAAATAAAAAAAATACTACCTCAATTTAAAGAGTAATATATATATTTTTCTTCTTTTTGCAGAAAAACAAGTAGCGTATCACATTTTTACTACATTTGAAAAGCTACGCTTAAAAAAGAACTTAGTTCAAATTATTTTGTATTTTAACCGTGCTGTTAAATGATGAACACGTGCTGCCATCTAAGTTATAACGGTTCAAACAGCCTGCGATAAAAAATTGTAAAAAAAAAAAAATTCAAAAATATAAACACTTCTCGGCAAAAAAAAAAAAAAAAATTAAATTACCTGTGGGTTTTTTTTTTTCGGTATAGCGTTCGGCTATGAACTGTCTGAACTTCGGGCCAGTTCGGACTGTCCGACATAATAGCAAATTTACAGTAATATTACGCATTACATGTACTCATAACATACAACAGATAACTCACGTAATAAAATAAATGCAGTGGGAATGCTATTTGGTGTTTCGACTCCTTTATGCAGGCTACAGTTATCATTCAGATAAGTTGACTGCTAATCGAAGGATGTTCTTCCCTTTTTTTTAATCTTTGACTCCGTCCAGACCACTGAGCATAATGTAAGCATAAAAAAAAGTATTAGATATACCTCAAGGGAATCCTTTTTGTGCAGAAAAACATTTTCATTGTATGCTGAAATGTAGATTTTTCTAATAGCAGTGTTCGAACTTTTGTACAAATAAAAAAATACTACGCCAAATTAAAACTACGAGTTTCAACCAGTAAATCTTTAATTATTTATTCGAATACGATATAAAACATTAAAATTATTATGAACTTCATTAGTAAGAAATCATTTTCTACTCCTCTACTTTCGGCTGAAAAAAAAAACATTTTGTCTACGTTCGAAAAATTACACTTAAAAACGGACTCAGTTCAACTGGTTTTGGTTTTGAATTTTAAGTGTTCGATTAAAAGAAAAACAAGTGCGGGCTTTTAAGCCGTACAGGTTAAAGAAGCCTGCTATGGGAAATTGGTGAATATTCAAAAATATAAACACTTATTTTTTCAACTGAATTTATTACTTTTCTAGAATGTTTGTTTCAATCGCTACGTGAGATCTTCCTCATTCTTTAATCAAATTCCATGTTTTACGACTAATTTTAAATCGTATCATGCTGGCTAATGACAAAACATAGACGCATGATCTTATTATATTTTTTTCGGCGAAAGACTTTTTTAGTGTGTTTTATTGCGCATTCCTCCAATGAATAGCATTCGAAAAGAAAGGCACAGTTGCTAGGTTTGTTGGAGCGTCGTACTGTTTAACAGAATGGCACCAGTTCGAATTCGTGCCACTAAATATCTCTTTAATGTTTCTTTTTTTCCGTCAGATGCTCACATGGGCAGGACTGTATTTGCCACAACCTGTTTTTTCACATGCAAAATTACTGATTTTTCACGTGTCACTCAGCCACACTTTTAATGATATTTGTATTTGCATTGAAAATACGTACAACCAAAAGGGGAGCGATGATCAAATTATCACAACGTTGTATTTAACGAGATTTTGTTACTGATGTCTTCAAATTACATGCCTTTTCTTGTGCGCTTACTTTTTTCCGTTAAGTTTTTTTGGTTTTTCTTCATAATATTCTTTCTTTGAAATTTTTAAAGAGCGAAATGCCTTATGAAACGATTCGAAGTACAGTGCGGAGTTCCGTACGGGTCGACTAGTGATAACTTATTGCAAGATTGCAACCATTGAAATATGTACATTTGTGAAGAACAACTGAGCGAGAATGTGAAAAAGTTTTGGGAGTAAAACACAAAAATATAATGTTACTCATGAAGCCACAAGAGTTATGAGAAAAATTTCTAATTCCGTTTTTCTAAGTTTAAATAAGCATATGTTGGAAACAGAAGCAGCAGATTTTCTCGTTAACAAGTTTATAAAATTAATCGTTACTAAATATTGAAGCGTTAGAATGTATCGCGCAGTCAATTCAAACAATGAAAATAATTCACAAAGACCAATAAGTAGGAAAGTGACAAAATTAATATTGTTGAGGGACAATAATTACTAGTTTTCTTCACCCTCGAGTTTAAATTGTCAAAATTATCATATCCTGTAGGACGAAAAAAAAAAGAAAAGAAAAATTGGGGAGAGGGCGGAAGTCAAATGCCCATTCAAGTAGTTCATAATTGCAAATGAATTTATTTTCTGAGTACTTTTAAAAAAAAAAACTGAAGTTGCTTAAAAATCAGGAACAAACCAAAGTTATTTGTTTGGCTAATAGAGTGTTGGTGCGAAACGCATGCGAATCTTAGAATATTATTTAATTGAGTTAATTGATATTCGATACTATTTACATTTGTATTTCTAATTGGTTTATGGTTTTAGATAGGGTTTTATGTTAAATTGTTGCACTGGCTTCAAAAGTTGTGGGAAAAAGCACGCATTGAAACCATTTATCTGTATTTGAAAAATTTGATTGAAATAAAAGAAAATTTATAAGGTCAATTTTTGTTCAAGATTAAGCACTTAAAAAAAAAAAGTTTAAATAGCTTGTGCGCCTGCTTCAAAAGTTATGATTGGGAAAATATCTAATGGACCATTCTATGAAAAAGCTGTCATTTTGTCCCGCATTTCATTAAAAAGTAATAACTTAAAAAGTAACAAAGGACATTTTTCGAAAAGTACAACAAATACATTTGCGATTTCTTAATGAAAAAAAAAATTGTTACCTTTTTTAATTATTACTTTTAGTGAAAAATATGAGGTGTTACGTGAGGAACAGAGTGTTCCCTTTTTCTTTAATAATGGGTTAAATGCTTTAATTTAACCCATGCTTAAAGGGGAGGGGTATAACCCATGGGGTATAACCCATGCTTAAAGCATTTAACCCATGGGTTAAATGCTTTAATTTCCCTTAATTGTGCAAATGATCGCGGCGTAAAGTGATTCTCTTCGATAGGGGAAACAGTTTCTTGTGAGAGGTGTCCCTTGATCACGTGCTGTCCAACAAGGGGATGTTGACGCGCGCTCTGAGGAGAAAAGTGGGGGGAAGGCACATCTATTCTATTTTAAGATCTATGCCCTAGGTCCACCGCTACCATCCTGACGCTGAACTCTGCCATTTCTCACTCATCCTTGCTAGCATCGCCGCACATCGCTTGGACTCAAATGACGAGCGATTCTCCGATTTGACCAACCGGCCTCTTTCAATCCAATGATAGGACCTCTTTTAAACTCTGACAGTTGCTCGTAATGATCACGAGCCATGCGGCGAGGCATTTTTAAGTTGTTGAAAGGCAATCGGAATCGCAATCAAACCGAAAGTTTTAACAGCTGTTGAAGAACTGCTCTTTATATACAGGGTGATTATAATTAAAGTTCCACTTTCAAAACGCTGTAAAAATAAAACCACTGTTCAGAAAGACCTCAAATTTGAACGGAATATTATCAAAGAAGGGGGAAAACGTATGGCAGAAGAAAAATAAATAGTTGGAATTTTTAGCAATAGATGGCGCTGCAAGTGTCAGAATATATAAATCAAAAGACCTGTCATGCGCACGACTCATTGAAGTTATTATAAAAATGCCAAATACACGTTTTTTTCCTCATTTCGCATCTGAGAAATTCACTATGACTGTCTCAATGAAAGACTTGGCCGTCCCGATCGCCTGATCTTAACCCGTGTGACTTCTGGATATGGGGCTATCTATTTTTGTTACAGAGTGTAGATACTATAGATTTTGCTAACTTTAAGAGATGCTAAGAGATTCGGAAACCTTCAATGTCATAAGTCGGAGTGAAAGTAGGGCTACACTCCCAGATTAAACATCAGTTAAACATTAAATTTTTTTTAGGGAGAGAGAGAGAGGGAGAGAAAAAAACTTTTGCTACGGAGTTCTTGGCGGAGTGGGATCCGATCGACCAAAAGCTGGCCCTGTTTCTTATGGGCTGTAATGAATTAAGGAGCCACTATCGTTACAATCCATCTTGGTGATCTGCTTTGATAATAATTTACACGAACTATTATGAGCAAGAAGCAACAAAATAAACTCGTACCTTTTCCCCTTTCACAATTAGCTTTTTGAATTTATGTATGTGCCTCCAACATTAAGACATCCTCTACAATAAGAATTAAATGATACCTCAGTATGCATTATCATTTCACGAAAATCTGTGTTATGAAATATTGCAAGATAATTCCAGAGATGTTTGAAATGGACATAATGATGATAATAAAACTCGCATTATTTTCAACGGCTTTGAGAATCGTGAGAGGGAGAGAAGAGATTGGAAAATTTAAGCTTGGAGGGGATGGCTGAAGTACACTTTAAAAATTGATCTTTAGTGCGAGAAATAATTTACAAATCAATTTAACTGAAAGGTAATTGACGAATGGAACCACTTGATTGCTTTCGGAAGAAGTCGGCATTTTTTCTTAACCAAACAACATAATAAAAACGAATTTGAATTTTTAAAAAATGGTACTTTTGTACCTTTGTGGAGGTGCGAATTAAAATTTTTGCCTGAAATGAATAAAAAAAAAATTTACTCATTTGTTTGATTAACAGTTTAATTTTCATTTTAAGATAAATTAACTAGCAAACCTTAATGAGCAATAGTACCGAAAAGTATCAATCAAATTGTATTGATTATAAATAGCATTGGATCATCAAAGCAACCAGAAGTTACCTTTGCAGAGAGGAGGTCATAGCAGCCCGTTCGTATAGAAATTACTGTATTAGGATTGAAAGTCGTTTTAAAATCAAGTGTTGTGGTTGCCCTTCCCCCCATTGCTGCGCCCCTGCATTTAATAAATGATAATACAAGTATTTGAAGAGTTAATAATTGAACTCTATTAATAAACATAATTCATATTTTTATTACTGCTTCATGTTTCATCAGCCCTTGCGTTATAATTGGTGACCAGGGGTCTAACCAGAACTGACGGTAATCATGTGTGCATAAAAGGATTGCTATGAGCCACCCCCACCCCCTCTCGCCCCGCTCCCCAGAAAAAACCTCTTCTCTTAGTATCTGAGAAATACTTGCGTTTTGTAACACAAACTCTCTCACATTTGGTGTTATCTCTGCAGTCACAATTTACTATTTCTCTTCTCTTTTACATCTTTAAAGTTGCACTTCTTTTAACGCGCTGAAGGTAAAATTTCAACATTAAATGTGAAACCAATGCAAATGGAAATGACGTCATAAATTGGCATCCATTTGACGGTAGTCAATTTTGGCTCTAAAAATGAGATACCAAGTCCAGACTCAGGAGCTATTTGACGATGTTTGGCGAGATTCTAAATCTCGAGTTGATTGCGAGATTTCTATAGCAATAATTTCTGTAAAACTGTCTTCTCTGCCTTCGTCGGCACCATCTTAGAAGTCTAATTCCAGAGGCATTTTACACGTCATAAAATAATTTCCATCCAACTTGATGGATAATTAATGAGTTAATTGAAATTAAACTACGACATATTTACATCATGTTTTTCTTCACAACAATATTATATCCTCTTTTATTACTCTTTCAAAGGGTTTTTACAACTATTCCTTGAAAGTTTGCTACTCTCCTATTGGTATAGCACGTGATACGGACTGCTCAACTTACTCCTCGAATCGATACTATTAAAGTATACTCTTCATCGATCATACTGTTGTAAATATACATGAAACTAGTGTAAAAGTGAACAATAAATATGAATTTTAAAATCACTTATTTTGTGCGTACATGCACAAGTCTTTTTAGCAAAAAAAAAAAAAAAAAAACCACTAGTTACTTAAGAAATGAATAAATACCTTTGTACCGAGAAGTAACAGGAACTATCCAACGTTTTTTAGCACAAATGAACAGGTTACAAAATACACGTGTTTTGGGTTTTCCAGGAACCCCTTTTTTAGTTCAAAGTTGTGAGGTTTTGGATGTATCAAAGAGAGGGACCGGGCATCCCGATACCCCCCTCCAAACCATGGGGGATAGGTTTTCAGCCATACTGCCAATCCCAGAATCCTAGTATGGTATTTTATGCACCTGTAAGAACTTGTTGGACCCCCCCCCCCTCCCGTCGAGTGTTTTCATTCTGGCTGCACAACTACAGCCTGAAGCATCGGAATACCAGCAAGATATTCCAACAAAGTATGATGCAGGATATTCTGTGAAGTCCTAAAATTAATGCTTTAGAAAAAATACGTATGACAGGTAGTGGCAACAAAGTAATATGATTTCTTTATTTTCGCTCTTGTAGAATGGAATCAACTCAAAAAGTGTTGCATCTCCCCCATTACGGAATAGAGGGCGCTATTAGAGCGCGGGAAGAATGTGCTTCCACTTCAACTTTTAGTCATCCATTCTTGTATGTTCTGTTGTCCTCGTGTTCTTGTGTGTGCCGTCGTTCTTGTGATGTGTGTAATAAAAGCTTTTACAAAATAATGGGTCCTCTTTCCATTAAATCAAACTTGACACTCGTGTTCCAACATTTCTGGCGCCCAACGTGGGGACATAGAACAGGTCCCGAGTAGCGTTAATGGGAAAAACTTATATGAACAGAGATGCAGGTATTTACCTCACAGACCCGTCCTTAAGGAATCTAGTCTGACGACTAAAATACGTCCAGTTTTCGACGCTTCTGCAAAAGACGAAAATTCAGTTTCCCTGAACCAATGCTTAGCTACTGGACCAAACTATATTGACATGATCCCTTCCGTTTTGAGCAAATTTCGCAAAGATGGACTAGGCGTCATTTCAGACATTCGCAAAGCATTTTTGCAGCTTTCAATTTCCCCTACAGACAGACTTTTTGCGATTTCTGTGGTGGAAAGATTATGAAAAACGCGAAATTGAAACGGCATTGTAGAGTGGTCTTTGGCCTTTCTTCGAGTTTATTTTTCCTCATGTTTACGATTTATCATCATTTAGATAAAGAAAGTAGTAATGAAGTTGCAGTAAAATCGAAAGATTCTTTCTATGTCGATAATGTTGTTGCTAGTGTTCAAAATGAGATAGAATTTCAACAGTTTCGAACAACAGCTTGTCAGATTATGTCAAAAGCGGGGTTTGAGCGCACGGGTTGCGTATTTTCCTCAAAGTATCAAAACGAGGAAAAAACAAAATGCTCGGTACTTGGTCTTTTATGGGATCCAAATACGGATTTGATCTTTTGCGATCTCGGCAATGTTTCGACTGAAATTAACGATTCGTGTTCAAAACGGCAACTTTTGTCCATTTCGCAAAAGATATTTGACCTAATCGGTTTTACAGCACCCGTGACACTCATTCCAAAGCTTCTAATGCAAAAAGCGTGGAAAAATTATAAGCTATCATGGGATCAAAAACTGCCGCTTGAAATTATCGAGGAATTCAAAAATTAGCTTGCTAGTTTGAAATTTTTATAATTAATTCAAATTCCGCGTTACTTTGGGGGTTTAGTTGATGAGTCAACTACCACTATACATATGTTTAGTGATGCAAGTGGGAAAGCCTTTGCAGTGTGCGTGTTTTTGAGAATCGAATGCAGTAATGAAGTTCAGATTAAATTAGTTCAGGCAAAATCACGCGTTGCCCTTCTAAAAAAGGATCCCGTCTCCAAAATGAAAACTGAAATGTCCATCCCAAAACTCGACTCTCCCAAAACTCGAACTCTTGGCTGCAGTAATCGGCACTCGTTTAGTCCAGAACGTCAAAACATCACTGAATATTGAGAATATCCAAACTTTCTACTGGACTGACTCGAAAGTTGTGCTCTGTTGGATAAAAAACTCAGGGACTTGGAAAACATTTGTGCGTAATAGAGTTAAAGAGATCCATTTAAGTTCGTCGAAAGAAGAGTGGAATTTCGTTCCATCGCAGATGAACATTGCAGACATCGCGTCCAGGGGATGTAATGCACAAACCCTCTTCAGTCTTTGCTGGTGGGAGGGTCCCATTTGGTTGAAAAATCGTGCATGCTGGCCAGACACCCAAGACTTTGATTTATCAGATGGTTTGGAACTCGCGTCTAGAGAAAAAACACCAACAATTACGACGAATATCACTCTAAACGATTCGGAATCTTACTTCCTGGAGTGGAGTAAGCGAATTTCAAGATTTTCTACCATCATACGAATTTTGGCCTACGTGAAAAGATTCATCTGTAAAATAAAATCAGCAGCACGTGGTAAAAGAAACACTCTTCTTCATGGACATCTGAGCAGAGAACAGCTCTCCAAATCGGAGCTCGAAATTTTCCGTTTGATACAAAAAGAAACCTTTGTCAAAAACCGTCGACTGATTCCTGCTAACTTTGTGGTTAACTTTGATTCTAATGGCCTCCTCAGAGTGGAGACCAAACTTTACTCTACAGATAACGAAGATTATTTTAGAAAACCAATACTGTTACCGGACAAGCACAAGCTTGTTTGCAAACTCATCGAAGATACGCATCGAACGTATAATCATGCGGGTGTACAGACACTCGTTTCCATCTTACGCGAGAAGTATTGGATACTGAGATCCAGGAGAGCTGTCCAATCTGTCGTGTCCAAATGCGTGATTTATCAACGATTTAAGTCAAAACATACCACTTCTGTGTTTGCACCTTTTCCTGAAGATCGTGTGAGAATTTCAGCTGTGTTTGAGACGACTGGTGTCGACATAGCTGGTCCTCTGCTCTTACGAAATCGTGATAAAGTCTGGATAGCAATTTTCACATGTGCAGTCGAGGTCGAGTAACAACAATTTACTCTGACAATGGTAAAAATTTCGTTGGACTAAACAATGAGCTCCAGAACATCGATTGGAGTGTCATTATTTCTCACTCGGACTTGAAGAAGATCTCTTGGCACTTCAACCCTCCAACCGCCGCTTGGTGGGGTGGTTGGTGGGAGAGGGTACTCCGAATGTTGAAGGAATTGCTGAGACGCAATGTGGGAAAAGCTTGTCTCCAATATGATGAACTTCACACCGTCGTGTGTGAGTGTGAAGCCCTGCTAAACAGCAGACCCCTCACTTATCTCTTGGAGGACCCCTCTGATTTAGTAGCTATAACACCATCTTTATTTTTGCAGGATCAGACTGAATTCTGCGTCGAAGACTTAGAACAGAATGACTTGAAAAACCTTCGCAAACGTGCGAGACACCTCCACGCCGTTAAGCAAAAACTTAAAACTAGGTTCCAAAAAGAATATCTCCATTTTAAAGCAGACCAGCAAAGGGGTACAAACTACACTAGCTGTGGGAGATATTGTCTTAATCAGTTTGAATAATAAAAAACGTGTAGATTGGCCTTTAGCCAAAATTATTGAAGTTTACAAAGGGCGTGACGGTGTCTCCCGCGTTGCAAGATTGAAAACTCAGAGTGGTGAACTGGTACGACCATTTCAACGTTTGTACCGTTTGGAAACTTCAGGTAAAATTTCTGAGATTATGAGAGAACCAATAATACTACAAGTGGTAGGATCGTTAAACCTGCGACGCATTGAGCGGATATTTTTAATATTTAAATGTTAACATTTTCATTTGAATGTTTTAACTGTGTACTGTAATTTAATTCAGTGTTATATTTTTTGTGAGTTAACTTTAAAAACAAATGTTTAATTGTCTAGTTACTTAAATTTATATGTTTAGGTCAAACTTTAACTTTTGTGGGCGGAGGATGTTGCATCTCCCCCATTACGGAATAGAGGGCGCTATTAGAGAGCGGGAAGAATGTACTTCCACTTCAACTTTTAGTCATCCATTATTGTATGTTCTGTTGCCCTCGTGTTCTTGTGTGTGCCGTCGTTCTTGTGATGTGTGCAATAAAAGCTTTTACAAAATAATGCTTGGGTCCTCTTTCCATTAAATCAAACTTGACCCTACTCGTGTTCCAACAAAAAGTGTTAATTTTTCAAGTGAAGCCATTGTGCTGCTATGTGAAAAGCAAACAACAACTAGAGATAAATTGATCTATCCAAAATCCTAAATCTGACATTGGTGTATATTATAATGTACCTCTGGTAAATCAGTATGCACATACAATAAAACTGCTTTCATTTAAAGCGACGAGTCACTTTTCGGAGCATAAAACTTTCCGAAAACGGCAATTCATTCCAGCAAGTGACAAAAGAGAGTGCCGAAATTTTCTATCCGAACATGGGAAGGGTAAAAAATTGTAATCGAATCGCTCTATGTGGGGCCAGGGGAAGACAAACCGGTATTCGCGGAATGTTCAATAAAATAGCACAAACACTTTACTCTCGCCATTTTTCTCCGTCGCCCAACCACATTTCGTCGAACTAGAGGAACAGTTGAACCATTTTCAGTGTATTGAAAGAATTTTTCACTTCTATTGCTAGTCTCTCGTAAAATGTATTAAATGGCCCAAAAGAAATACAGTTAATTTCAATTACGGTCATCAGATCAAGACACATGTAGTATCTATGCTTCCAATGCAACAATACATTTGTTACCATTTCTAAGTTACCGGGAAACTGGTACCAATTTTTACTATCGGTCTTACAAATAACTTGAATACATTTCTTTACAACGGTTTCTCTATTTATCTGGCATTACTCAATTTTTTTTGCACGGAAGAAATCTTTACAGTTTTGAAACACGTATATAAAATTCTTATAGAAAATGTGGGTTTCACGACGTCACATTTCTCATATAAATTTACTTGATGCTTAGTGATGGTCAAGATATTTTTTACTTCCTTTTACGAAGTAAATTTGCATTCGCGAAAAAAATTTCACCTAAAAATTGGCCTTAATTTCTATTTTGCTCGCCCCGAATGAATATTAAGTTTTTTTTCAACCTCAGCACACGTGGATATATACCTAAGAACGTATAGACACCCGAAATATCCATTTTGACGATCTCCGAATTAATTACAACGAGTTCTCTCGTGACGACCGTATGTACTTATGTATGTGCGTATCTATCTCGTATAACTCAAAAACAACATGTCCTAGAAAATTGAAATTTGGTACGTAGACTCCTAGTTGGGTCTGGTTGTGCACCTCCAATTTTGGTTGCATTCAGATGTTCCAAAAGGGATCTTTTACACCTTTTTTTAGGGGGAGGGGAATAATTGTTAATTTCAATGCAAACTCAAGTGGTGTTATAATTTGGCAAACACTTGGCGATACATAAGTTTTTGGCCACCAAGGCTTTTAGCCAACTTGGCGACAAATTTGGTGGGTTTTGTTTTTTAATTTGGTTTCATTTTGGCCACTATTGGCGATATTTAGAGAGTTAACCATTGAATCACATTAAAATGTTCAATATTGGGAAAATGAATCCGTATAAAAGGTTTTTTGCTTCAGTTCGCAACAAACTTGGAGTAAAATATTTTAAGTGTTTCTTTGCTTACTCCAAGGCACTACTATTATCATGAAATTGGCGTAAAAGGAAGTCATGTGATGCACTCATCAAGCTCGTTTTCTTTTAGTTCTGTTTTCGTTTTTTCATATCTATTACTGATTAATTTATTTCATCGACCACATCAGTAAACGTTTGAATTATGATACACGATGGTAGTTGAACTTTTACAACCTCTGCAAATGATTTCTGTAAGTAAACATAATTAACTGTAAAAAATTGTTTAAATTCCCGCTCCGCCCTCTCAATCCAGAACGGTACCTGCTATTTTTTTTTAAAGAGAAAGTGGTCTATGCAATTTTATTCATAAATTTGAAGACATTCATATCTTACGTACTGTCATTTCATTTCGCCAATACACTGTTAAAACTACAGGTTGCGTTCAGCACCTTTCAGGGGTGAAACGCTTGTTCACTACACTCTAA